>NC_074699.1:6701749-6853324 GCF_029448725.1 Salvelinus fontinalis
AAGGTCTGCTGAGCCACAGCGAACCAGGTCGAGATACGCATCTGCTGCCGTGGACCAATTCAATGGGGATCAATTATCCGAACGATGCTCCCAGGAGCTTCCTTGTTCAACACCAAGAATAACACCATGACATACCAGGTGTGCTTCTGCTGTCACAGACAAACACAGTAATAAGAATAACACCTTGAAACCAGAAGGTGTGTTCTTGCTGCTAGCTCTAGGTGAAGGAGACCGTTTCTGTTTCCATCTGTAACAAACTGAGGTCTGAATAGGAGGCCTGGTTAAATACTATTCCTTCTGGCATCTTATGTCAGCATTGTAAAATGATACTGTATACATGTAAAGGACAGACTTTCTGTGTTTGTTGTGATTGCGGAACAGACCATAGTGAACAAGATACTACTGCTGCTACTAAACGGCGCACAGGTAAACGCACCCGGGTCGCTGGAGTGATCACGCCCAGTTCGCCACTGAGTGTGTTGTTGACAAATCGTGTTTTACTAGCCTGAGGTGTAATACAGTCATGTGGTTCTCTCTCGGAAAATGGAGCTGTGTTTATTAGCTGCAGGAACTGTGTTTAATTTGCTTTATTCTGGGACAATGTGGACCGCCCAGACTTTCAATGTAGCAACTGTTTGCTTGCAGAGGACTACAGGGGTGAAGTGGCTACTCTTAGCAAACTAGTAGCGAACCTACACAAGCTACTAGGGAATTCACGCCCGCCTACTTTTTCCTCTCTTCCTTCCCAGTTGCCGGAAGCCGCTCCGGCCTGGTGGAAGTGTTGCTGCTGTGTCGGCTCTCCAGAGCCAACTGGCTGGAACTCTGCAGGGATCCCTCCCCAGAGCCAACTGGCTGGAACTCTGCAGGGATCCCTCCCCAGAGCCAACTGGCTGGAACTCTGCAGGGATCCCTCCCCAGAGCCAACTGGCTGGAACTCTGCAGGGATCCCTCCCCAGAGCCAACTGGCTGGAACTCTGCAGGGATCCCTCCCCAGAGCCAACTGGCTGGAACTCTGCAGGGATCCCTCCCCAGAGCCAACTGGCTGGAACTCTGCAGGGATCCCTCCCCAGAGCCAACTGGCTGGAACTCTGCAGGGATCCCTCCCCAGAGCCAACTGGCTGGAACTCTGCAGGGATCCCTCCCCAGAGCCAACTGGCTGGAACTCTGCAGGGATCCCTCCCCAGAGCCAACTGGCTGGAACTCTGCAGGGATCCCTCCCCAAAAGGGTCTCCCCCTTCCCTGGAGAATAGAGCTAGTAGGATGTCCCTGTTTGATTTGGTGGATGTTCCTGTTCTTGATCCTACCAACCAGCCACGGAGATATGTCACTCGCTGTGGAAGTCGAAAACAGCGTCCTCTGGCAACGGGTGCCTCCTTGGAATTTTTAAGCAAGGACACAGAAAGGGCTTTGCCGCTCTCGATCCAGAGGTTCTGGTGCCTTCTTCCCAGGGGGCTTCCGATTCGAGACCAAATACAGAGGTACCTGCTCCTTCGTCCTCTATTCTGTCTCCCTCATCGGTGGCTTCTACCCCATGATTGCCTCTGTGGATCCTATAGCTATTGTATGCAGTAATAATGCTCCTGAGTGGCACAGCGGTCTAAGTCACTGCATCTGAGTGATAGAGGCGTTACTATAGACCCTGGTTCGATCCCGGGCTGTATCACAACCGGCTGTGATCAGGAGTCCCATGGGGCAGCGCACAATCGGCCCAGCCGGGTTAGGGGAGATGACGGCTGGGGTAGGCCATCATTGTAAATAAGAATTTGTTCTTAACTGACTTGCCCTGTGAAATAAAAGGTTCAAATAAAACAATGTGCCTTTGAACCAGAGTTATGGTCTTAGAACGGTTTGCAGCACAGCAGATCAAACATAAATACCATGAGCATGTCTACTTCCGATAAGCTTCCCAGTAAAGCAATTAAAAACAGACAAGCATTCCAGACGTGCTAAAAATAGCCCACATATGCAGCCTAAGAAGCAAAGTTCATGAAATCAATGACTTGCTAGTAACAAATTACATACATGTAATTTGTAATACATTCATTCAGTATTACATTCAATGTAATACATTCATTCTGACCATCTCTGAAACTCACTTAGGTAACACCGTTGATGATACAGTCGTGGCAATACATGGTTATAACATCTACAGAAAAGACATATGCCAACGGGGGTGGTGTTGTGGTCTATTATTAAGAACATTCCTGTAAAGCTTATAGAGGATCTCATGTTAAACGTTGTTGAAGTAATATGGCTACTGGTTCATCTGCCTCACCTAAAGCCCATTCTGGTGGGACGCTGCTATAGACCACCAAGTGCAAACAGTCAGTATCTGGATAATACTCCAAATCCATCGAATGAAGTGATCCCAATATAGTAGCCATATCTAGGAAAACCAAAGTTCCAAAGGCTGGGCCTAATATAGTGTATGAGAGTTTTGTAGTGATTCCTATGTTGGTGATGTAAAGAACATTTGTTGGTCTGTGGTGTGTAATGAGGAACAACCAGACGCTGCACTTGACGCATTTATGAAATTGCGTATTCCAGTTACTAATAAGCATGCGCCTATTAAGAAAATGACTGTAAACATTTAATTTTTTATTAAATAAAATAATCCCTGTGGATTTATGAGGAATTGAAAAATGGTATGGTTGAGAGGGACGAGGCAAAAGGAATGGCAAATAAGTCTGGCTGCACAGCAGATTGACAAACATACTTCAAATTGAGAAAACATGTGACTAAACTGAATAAAATAAGAAGAAACTATTCTACAACAAAGATAAATATTATAAAGAATGATAGTAATTGTTGGAGCAATTTAAATGATATTATGGGGAAAAATGCAAACTTACAAAACCCACTAATATTGCCAACTATTTTAGTTATTTGTTCATTGGCAAGATTAGCAAATTTAGGCATGACATGCCAGCAACAAACACTGACGCTACACATCCAAGTATAACTGACCAAATTTATGAAAGACACAAGCACTGTGAGTTTGAATTCTGTAAAGTGAGTGTGGAAGAGGGTAAAAAATTGTTGTCTATCAACAATGACAAACCACCGGGGTCTGACAACTTGGATGGAAAATGACTGAGGATAATAGCGGACAACATTGCCACTCCTATTTGCCATATCTTCAATCTAAGCCTACTAGAAAGTGTCTGCCCTCAGGCCTGTAGGGAAGCAGAAGTAATTCCACCACCCAAGAATAGTAAAGCCCCTTTACTGGCTCAAATAGCCGACAAATCAACCTGTTACCAACCATCTCATCACAATCCCCAAGTAAAGTACCACGCAGAGCCATGGCTACATGGAACTCCATTCCCCATCACGTAACTGATGCAAGCAATCGAATCAGATATTTTTTTAAACACATAAAAAATTCACCTTATGGAACAGCGGGGACTGTGAAGAGAGAGACACACACACACAGGTACAGACATGCATACGCACACACACGCTAGAACACACACTCACACTGTAATATTGCTGTATTATACATTTTGTATTGCAGATATAACATTATTACACCACAATAGGATGCACTGTTTTATATTTTCTTTCATGTGTGATGTAAGTGCCTTAATGTGTTTGGACCGCAGGGAGTGATGGGGATCCCTAATAAATACAAATGCAAAATAAAGGCAAACACAACGCATAGCGCCAATAGAGTTAACCCACTTGGTGGGTATTGTAACATGAGTATCGCCCGTGGTTCGACTACTCAGCCCCCTCATACGTCCGGCCTGTGCATTATGATGGCCTCACGGCTGCCATCCCACTTCTGACACCAACGTAGCAAACAGGGAAGCTTATTAGTAACAGGGCAGGGAAGTGAACCCGGGTCACTGCCGTGAAAGGCAAGCACCCTACGCATTGCACCAAGAGAGTTTACCCACATGGTTGGAATTGTAACATGGTTCATATAGCCAGGATCGTTACAATACATTGGTGATGTAATGATGATGATTAGTTCAGCATCTGTTACCAACAGTTTACCTAAAATATTCTGGATAATCGTACGACCACGAGTCAGAGCTTGGGTAACCTACATCTTACAAATGAAATGAGTTTACCAAACGTTCTCACGATTCCACGCCCAATAAAATATTTCTGCAATTCACTGATAAATAAAACAATGAGCTATCGATCAATTAACAAACAAATAGAGAAAGGAAGTATACATTACCTCGAAATAAGAAGGCTTTGCTATTTTTGTGAAGCCCTGCCACTTGGGTAATTCCATATGTTGCATTTGCGAAGTCAAGTTCATTGATGATATCAATCTGGTAATCGGGATCTATTCCAAAATCGAAAACTGTAGGGGGGAAATAGTATTTAGCCATTGTCACACATTGGGTGCACAGTTACATACGTACATAAGCAAGGCACTTCTTTAATGATTGAGTTTGAGCATCAAACTTCAGCCTCTGCGTGATACAACGAACTGCAACACAGTCAAATAACATGGGGGTTGAATTCATGCGATTTCAAAGCACCTTCACCTAGGTACAGTGGCAATCACATCAGAGACAAAACGCGTAAATTGCATGGCACTAGAAATCATATACCGTATAATGGCAGATGACTTTAAATGAGAGTCTATATAATCCAAATATTGGACTTATTGTTGCGCGGGAACAAATTGACTGCTGCATCGACCTGTGTGACACCTGTCATTTGTATAGGGACTTTTGCGCGTTCTACAGATGTGGCAGAACAACATACCCTACGTTTTAGGAGATGATAACTATGCAATTTATCTGTACTATAAAACTAATTCCAAAAATATGATTTATAAATGAGGGTCCAAATTGAAACAACAAAATGGATTAATAAAAAATCTACAAGGGACAAACGAACAAAAATCCGATCGAGGTGCTTATCGGGCTATGGAGAAGGGGAGGGTGCGCATTAAACAACTATGCTGACAGAGCTGATAATGATACCCACAACAATAGGTAAACTAACTGCACATGTCCCCGTGTGACACCTACCTGGTTTCGCAATGAGCACTACGGATAACAAAGCCACGTAAATATCCATGTGGGTGAAGTTGCACTGTACAGTTTCCTCAGAAATATCCGACGTCGAGCGCTTCGCTGGCAACACACTTGCTCGAGTCTGTCTCGCAAACTGCGCTCGTCTCACGGGTGCTGGGTGCAGAGGCTCGGAGCGTTCCACATCATGGAAATAGGGGTTCTGTCGATGCGCACGTACATTCCCTTGAATTTACTCCAAATGCCATTGCCATCTACTCAATAAGCGATATTATTCACAAAGCTGGAATAAATCCGCATTAGCCATCCTCCTGAATTGAAATGAATCTATAGACGATATTTTTGCACGGCGAAAATGAATCTTAATCCTCCCCTTCAGTGACTATAGACACGTCCAATTCTGGAGGTGATATGTTTTTGAAGATAGTCAACTGGGACCTGTACTAAGAGTTGGGATTCTAACAAGTAAACTACATGTAATGAATCATCATCTCTTACATGGCCTTAGTTCTTTTTTTGCAGGTAATCAGATGCAGCATTTTGCACAACATTTGCCTATGATGATAAACCTAAAATGAATTGAATCAACCGGATTTATTTAACCAGCACATAGTCAGGTCCTCATGAATGTGTCTTTTATGCGGGACTTCACGCTGTTAGACTACATTCAATCCATAAATCCCCGACATGTGTCCATCTCCTTTCTCTCCTCCCTTCCCTCTAACTCGATCAATCTCTCGCACCCCTAGGATACTGAGGGCTTTTTATAAGCACGGGTACTCCAACCTACCTTCCTCCTGGGAGCTGTCTTTGTTGGATACCATTAATCACGCTCCTTGCTTCTCCATTACATTTTGGCATTTATCCACGGCGTGGACAGGACCTTTGTGTGCACAGTAATGCACTGCGAGCGCTAGGGAGAGTAAAGTTCTTGATATGATGTGTGTGACGAGTCTACGTCTACTAATTAGTCACTATAAAGAAAAAATATGCAGTCAAACTATCCTGGCAGATTCATCTCTTATAATCCAATTGTATTGTATTGTGCAGTGCACATATTTTCAAATACCCAGGTAATATTAATTGTGTTTTTGTTACACAGTTAGTGAAAATGAAAGATAACTACCCAGCAAACCAAAATTGGTTCCGTGAAGATTCCTAGAACATTCCTTAGGTTGTGGCAAATGTTCTACATAACACAACAAAATATCCAGTTGTGTGGGTGATTATACAATGTTTGTACAAAACAGTATTCACCTTATGTTGCAAGTATGTTCTCAGAGCACATTTCGGCTGTTCTCTACCTGTAAACTGAATGAGAACATTTGGGGAATGTTCTGTGGTGGTTGCTAAAGACGTTGTGCACAACATTTTAGTGAATGGAAGGAGAACATTCCAAGGATATTTATTTTAAAACATTTTCCCCAAAAATATTGCTGTCCAAAACATTTTTTTGAATCTTTTTGGGATGTTATTATCCTAATGTTAGGGTTTTATATAAGTATACTGAAAAAACATTTAACTCAACATGTAAGAGTTCCATGTTTCATATAAATGATCCCAGAAATGTTCCATACAAAAAGCTGATTCCCCTCAAATGTCATGCACACATTTGTTTACATCCCTGTTAGTGTGCATATCTCCTTTCCCAATATAATTAATCCACCTGACAGGTGTGACATATCAAGAAGCAGATTACACAGGTGCACCTTGTGCTGGGGGCAATAAAAGGCCACTCTAAAATGTGCAATTTTGTCACACAACACAATGCCACAGATGTCTCTTTTTTTAGGGAGTGTGCAAATGGCATGCTGACTACAGGAATGTCCACCAGAGCTGTTGCTAGAGAATTACATGTTTATCTCTCTACCATAATCCACCTTAAACGTAATTTTAGAGAAATTGGCAGTACGTCCAACCGACCTCAAAACCAATGAGGAGTTTTTCTGTCTGTAATAAAGCCCTTTTGTGGGGAAAAACTCATTCTGATTGGCTGGGCCTGGCTCCCCAGTATCTGCGCTCCTGCCATCCAAGGACCACCCATGACTGCTCAGTCATGTAAAATCCATATATTAGAGCAGAATTCATTTATTTCAATTGACTGATTTCCTTCTATGAACTGTAACTTAGTAAAATCTTTGAAATTATTGCATTTATATTTGTGTTCAGTATTTAAATGGGAGTCTTAGTTTATGTTCCAGGGTCCCTGCCCATCTGTGTGAACGTGCCTTAGGCATGCTGCAAGGAGGCATGAGGACTGCAGATGAGGCCAGGGCAATAAATTGCAATGTCCGTACTGTGAGATGCCTAAGACAGCGCTACAGGGAGACAGGGCGAACAGCTGATCGGCTTCGCAGTGACAGACCATGTGTAACAACACCTGCACAGGATCGGTACATCCGAACATCACAGCTGTGTGACAGGTACAGGATGGCAACAACAACTGCTCGAGTTACACCAGGAACGCACAATCCCTCCATCAGTGCTCAGACTGTCCGCAATAGACTGAGAGAGGCCGGACTGAGGGCTTGTATGCCTGTTGTAATGCAGATCCTCACCAGACGTCACTGGCAACAATGTCGCCTATTTGCACAAACCCACCGTTGCTGGACCAGACAGGACTGGCAAAAAGTGCTCTTCACTGTTGAGTCGTGGTTGTGACAATAAGCTCAGTCCGATGATGCTGTGACACACCGCCCCAGACCTTGACGGACCCTCCACCTCCAAATCGATCCCACTCCAGAGTACAGGCCTCAGTGTAACGCTCATTCCTTTGACGATAAATGCGAATCCGACCATCACCCCTGATGGTCGGATTCGCATTTATCGTCAAAGGAATGAGCGTTACACTGAGGCCTGTACTCTGGAGTGGGATCGATTTGGAGGTGGAGGGTCCGTCAAGGTCTGGGGCGGTGTGTCACAGCATCATCGGACTGAGCTTATTGTCATTTCAGGTAATCTCAATGCTGTGGGTTACAGGGAATACATCCTCCTCCCTCATGTGGTACCCTTTCTGCAGGCTCATCCTGACATGACCCTCCAGCATGACGATCCCACCAGCCATACTGCTTGTTCTGTGTGTGATTTCCTGCAAGACAGGAATGCCAGTGTTCTGCCATGGCCAGCAAAGAAACCGGATCCCATTGAGCACGCCTGGGACCTGTTGGATCGAAGGGTGAGGGCTAGGGACATTCCCCCCAGAAATGTCCGGGAACTTGCAGGTGCCTTGGTGGAAGAGTTGGGTAACATCTCACAGCAAGAACTGACAAATCTGGTGCAGTCCATGAGGAGGAGATGCACTGCAGTGCTTAATGCAGCTGGTGGCCACACCAGATACTGACTGTTACTTTTGAATTTGAGCCCCCCCCTTTGTTCAGGAACACATTATTCCATTTCTGTTAGTCACATGTCTGTTGAACTTGTTCAGTTTATGTTTCAGTTGTTGAATCTTGATATGTTCAAACAAATATTTCCGCGTGTTAAGTTTGCTGAAAATAAACACTGTTGACATTGAGAGGACGTTTCTTTTTTTGCTGAGATCATAAACATCCGCATCCGTCTTTTTTTACATAAATTGTTTCACGAAAGCATAAAGATGTTGATGAAGAAATACTGTACTGCTCTTTTGAGTTAGAAATGTAAAACTTTAGAGTACTTCAGCATCGGATACATTGCAAGTTGAGGGATTTTTACAACAGTAGCCGGGCTATAAAAAGTATATTTTTCTGCTAATAGAAAACATTTGCATGATGGGCTACACCTGCTACAGTTGCGAAGACACATCATCTTGTTTCCATATTGTTTACATTCTTTGTTGTAACCACAATGTCACACGTAATTTGTATCTATGTTACCAATTACCTTTAGAGTTTGCGATTTACAAATGTGCGCTTTTCATTATTAGTTACATTGTTTTAGTTTGAATGTGCAGACTTTTTTCTTTAAATTATTGTTTTATGTAGGATGCTACATTTATCACCAGTTGCAATTGTAAGTAGGCCTAATGAAATAAATCCTACTTCTACTAGGCTGGTAAGCCTCATAGCCAGTTAAGTTATTTTATATAGGTCTAGGCTCCGAAGAAATAGACTCCAATTAAGCCCTCTTGTTGTTTGTAAAGTCAAATTAAAATGAAGATTACTGTTGAAATGAATTGTTCGACTGGTGTAGTTTTTCTCCATTTATTGGTGTGCAACACTTGCATAACAAGTTAGCTATATTTTCAGCACCAGCCACTGTTCACCTCCTATTGCGCTGCTGTTGCTGCCAGTTGTTTTTTTAACTTTAACCTTTAACTAGGCAAGTCAGGTAAGATCAATTGGGGTTTGGGCCACAATCGGCCCCAACCCCAATTAAAACATTTGGTATCAGTCGATAGCGTGCTGGACTTCGGGCTAGAACGTTGAGGGTTTGAAACCTGCTCCTTCCTTGTTTCATTACATTACTATGCCGGGTCTCAGAGCAAATAGCCTGGATTGTTACTCCCATCTCGTTCCTCATCCTCTTCCACGCGTCATTCTCCGACTGAGTGGCTGGCTTGTGGGCGTGCTGGCAGGATGTAGTGTTTTTTATTCTGTATATATGAATTACAAATCAGCCTTTACTTAAATCAATGTTTCTAGTCTATCGCATAGTTACAATGTGTTATCATTGATGTCCCAGGGGCAGGAGTGGTAAACACTGTTGAAGTGTATAATTGTAATACATACATGCAGACACAGCATCATTCAAAGAATGGAGTTTGATACACCTGATATTGGATATGACTGAAAAAAAACCTGCTAAATATAGATTTTCCTAAATTAACTTTATGACAAAAAATATGTACAATCGTTTGTCTCTACATTAACTAACATATTCCTCTCAATTGTACATTTTTGGCTTGACTCGTTATGACGTTAAAAGTACTTACATTTGCTTACACCGTAATGTTTTGTCAACCATCTTTGCTGAAGAAAGTCACTAGGGATGGGTGGCTCGCATCAAATTCGCCATTGGTACCACACGATATGATTGGCCATATTAAAAAATGTGGCACCCAAATGCATAATGAGTGCTCTAACTGCCCCTTGTGGTGGTCTGGAGCAATGAAGCCATGACACTGGGTACTTCTAAGTCCCGCACTGTAAGCTCACAACTTTTAAAGAAGGAACCACTGTAGGCAGCAGCCTCTCTGTGTTAGTGATTGCTATTAAGCAGTCTGATGGCCATGAGATAGAAGCTGTATTTCAATCTCTGTTCCAGCTTGATGCACCTGTACTGACCTCGCCTTCTGGATGATAGCGTTGTGAACAGGCAGTGGCTCGGGTGGTTATTGTCCTTGATGATCTTTTTGGCCTTCCTGTGACATCGGGTGCTGTAGGTGTCAGGGAGGGCAGGTAGTTTGCCCCCGGTGATGCGTTGTGCAGACCGCACCACCCTCTGGAGAGCCTTGCGGTTGAGGGCGGTGCAGTTGCCGTACTAGCCGGGGATAAAGCCCGAAATGATGCTCTCGATTGTGCATCTGTAAAAGTTTGGCAGGGTTTTGGGTGACAAGCCACATTTCTTCAGCCTCCTGAGGTTGAAGAGGCGCTTCTGCGCCTTCTTCACCACGCTGTCTGTGTGGTTGGACCAATTCAGTTTGTCTGTGATGTGTACGCCCAGGTACTTAACAGTTTACACTTTCTCCACTGCTGTCCCTTCGATGTGGATAGGGTGTGCTGCCTCTGCTGTTAGGGGGGTGCTCCTTCCATGGTCATCTCCGTTGTTTTGTGAATTAGAATTCAATGCACAGATCATCAGCATGGCTACCACAATATACCTCAGTGATACGCCATCCCATCTTGTTTTGCACTTAGTGGGACTATCACTAGTTTTTCAACAAGACAATGACTTAAAACACACATCCAGACTGTGTAAGGGCAATTTGACCAAGGAGAGTGATGGAGTGCTGTATCAGATGACCTGGCCTCCACAATCACCCGACCTCAACCCAAATTGAGATGGCTTCGGATGAGTTGGACCGAAGAGTGAAGGAAAAGCAGCCAACAAGTGCTCACATATGTGTGAACACCTTCAAGACATTTGGAAAAGCATTCCTCATGAAGCTGGTTGAGAGAATGCCAACAGTGTGCAAAGCTGTCATCAAAGCAAAGGTTGGCTACTTTGAAGAATATAAAATCAATTTTTATTTGCTTAACAGTTACTTGGTTATTTTATTACAATGTAGAAAATAGTACACATTTTAAAATAAACTTGAATGAGGTGTGCCCAAACCTTTGACTAGTGCTGTATATATACACTACCGTTCAAAAGTTTGGGGTCTCTTAGAAATGTCCTTGTTTTTGAAAGAAAATCAATTTTTTTGTTCGTTGAAATAACATAAAATCGATCAGAAATACAGTGTACACGTTGATAATGTTGTAAGTGACTATTGTAGCTGGAAACGGCAGATATTTTTTTATGGAATATCTACATGAGCAAGAGGACAAGTACATTAGAGTGTCTAGTTTGAGAAACAGATGCCTCACAAGTCCTCAACTGGCAGCTTCATTAAATAGTACCCACAAAACACCAGTCTCAACATCAATAGTGAAGAGGAGACTCCGGGATACTGGCCTGGAACACAGGAGTGATGGTTGCTGATAATGGGCCTTTGTACGCCTATGTAGATATTCCATAAATAATGAGCGATTTCCAGCTACAATATTCATTTACAACGTTAGCGATGTCTACACTGTATTTCTGATCAATTTGATGTTATTTGAATGGACAACATTTTAGATTTATTTTCAATAACAAGTACATTTCTAAGTGACCCCAAACTTTTGAACGGTAGTGTATATACTGAACAAAAATATGAAAGCAAAATGCTACAATTTCAAAGATTTTTACAGTTCATATAACAAAATCATTCTCTTAAAATAAATGTAATAAGCCCTAATCTATGGATTTCATATGGCTGGGAATACAGATATGCATCTGTTGGTCACATAAACCTTAAAAGGGTAGGATCGTGGATCAGAAAACCAGTCAGTATTTGGTGTGAGCACCATTTGCCTCATGCACCGCGACACATATTGTTCACATAGAGTTGATCAGGCTGTTGCCCCCTAGCCTGTGGAATGTTGTCACACATGTTCAATAAAGGTGCGAAGTTGCTGGATATTGGAGGGATCTTGAACACGGTGTTGTACACTCCATCTAGAGCCTCCCAGAGATGCGGAATGTGTGACATGTCTGGTGAGTATGCAGGACATTTTTAGTTTCCGGGAAACGTGTGCAGATCCTTGCAAAATGGGGCTGTGCATTATCATGGTGGCAAATGAATGGCATGAAAATGGGCTTCACGACCTTGTCACGGTATCTCTGTGCATTCAAAATGCAATCAATAAAATGCAATTGTTTTTGTTGTCCTTAGCTTATGCCTGCTCAAACCTTAACAACACTGCCACCATGAATAATTAAAGAATAAATAAATAAATATATTTTCTGCCCAACATCCTTTTGAATAATCGCCCAAAATCCCTGTGTTTTGAAAGCGTGGTTTATTCTGAATAACTGCATCAAGTCTATGCCTGATTAGGAAAAGATTTGGATCAATAATGGGTCTACTTTTGATAGTTTACAAGGTCCAGCAAGCCACATTAGCAGGGCAGTCATAGAGTTTATTTTGTTAGGATGTTTTGGCGTTAACAGGTGCCATTGCAATGATGGGCTTCTCCTGGTTCTGAGATGCGCTGCCTGTCGTGTTCTCGTGGATAATCAGTCTCCCGAGTAAATTTCACCATGGCCAACAATTTCAAGAGTTAGCCATTCCTGTGGGCGAGTAAGCTATCTTGTGCTTCTGTGAGGTAATATGGTAGTTTTTGCATGAGCCCTTTGTAAATGAACAGCAGGCAATGTTGTGTTGTGCATTACCAGAGATGGCCAGCCTACTTTCTGATACAGATTAGTGATTTGTGCAAAATCGGTCACCTGTAATAAAGAGCGCGATTTATAAACAGCATCCAATGGTTTTAAAGAAGTGGCAGCTGTGTTCATATAGATTGTCACCATAGTTTAAGGTTGACAGGGAAGTCGATTGAACAATGTGTTTCTTACTCAAGCGTAAGGCACAATCTATTTCTGTAGAAGAAGCCCAGTTTAATGATCCTTTTCTTCGTTAGCTCATGTACATGTGTTTTAAATGGCAACTTGTCATCGATCTAAATGCCAAGGTAATGCTACAGGTTACCAAGACTATCCTCAGGAATAAAAAAAAGAAGCTTTTCCCCATTGCTATAGTAAGGACTATAGAGCAATGTTTCTTGCTGTGCGAGGTAGAAATGTCCACATTTTTCCCGATATTATAAACGACACCAGTTCTTTGTTCCTAACTTTGATCATGTAAAGCCGATAAATCAGTGTTTTAGCAAGAGTTAGTACAAAGGTGCTTCTCTTTCAACTACACTCATCTTACCATTAAACTATAAAAGTGATATATGGGAGTATAGTTTTCTATTTCTATATTCTTTTTTGTGTGTAATGGCCTTCAAAAATAAGATTCTACCTTAATTTAAATGTTCTATCACAAAAAGGTTACCAAAATGCAGGAAGTTTGAAATGTAAACTTGTAGACTTTAACTCATTTTAATGCACCTTGAATTCATTCCACTTAAACTGGGCCAAAGTCTAACCTAAAGCATTTTATTTCCAATAGTGTTTAGCGAGACAGCAGGACAATTTTCTTGTCCGGGATGGGTATTCACGTATTACCTGCACCCCACATATTAAGAGAGGGTAATTTTCCCCAAATGTCTATTTCCTATCATTCAACAGCATTCTGGAACTAAGGGGCGATTTCCTCCCAATACGGTTGGTAAGGCAATAGCTTTCGCATTGCTATGTCTTAGCTGAATAGCTGACATATTACTATGCCGTAAGCAAACGACCCAGCTCTGCTCAAGTGAAAAAAAGAAATACACCACCATTCCGGCCTCATTTTCATTATAACCGAACAGCAGAGTCTGTGAATTGAACATTTGTAGTTCCACCACTGGCTGTGCCGGCCTACCCCGCGGATGACTAAAGGCAGCTGTGTCTTCCTGATTAGGATAACACATTCAGTGACCTTCACGGGATTCCATTTTACAACTCGGCCATGCAGGCTGGGCTTTAAGCAATGGCATTTTCCATCAGCAGAAATGAAAGGGACTTGCAGCATCGGAGGAAAGAGGACCAACAGTTTGTTCCCTCACAACGCCCCCACTGTCTAACTCCTCCAAATGGACAAATAAATAACGACTTCCACACACTTGCAGCACTCTGGAGAGGGATACCACATTGATGACCGCTAAAAATCTCATTTCTGCCCATAACCGAGGCAATCACAGATAAAGGCATGTGTGATCGTGAGGCGAAGATTCAGTTAAATCTCAGTGGTAAACACACATGCTCAACTCTACAGTAATGTATTAGCAGTTGTATTGCGCAGACCCTGTTGTTTATCGGTGCAAGCAGGCTTGTCTACCTGTCCCTCTCTCTGGGGCCCTGCCATTGGCTCCCGGTCAGGGGTGTAGTGCTGGGAGCACACACTGGCCTGATTTGGAGTTCCAATCCCAGCCGCTGTGGGAGAAGAGCATAGCCTCCAGCCACAATATCCCAGAACACACACTATGACACTGGAATAAACAGCGGCAGAAACAGGAGAACAAACACACAGTGTAACACACCAACTGGTGTAAAAAAAACGGACGCACACACATACACATACACTCACCAGCACACATACAAACAACTACAAACGCATGCACACGTACACTGTCAAACACTGCAAAGCAGAGTCTGCTACAGCAAGTACACATTGGCTGTGTAAAAATGGCACCCTATTCCCTATTTGGTGCACTATTTTTTACCCATGCCTTATGGGTCCTGGTCAAAACTAGTGCACTACATAGAGAATAGGGTGCCATTTTGCATGCAAACTCTGAACTACTGGGATTGAACATCAATATTGCTTATAGGCTAGAGCAGGGGCACTCAACTACTATTTGAGAAGGTCCAATTACACACATTTCCTAGGTGATAAAGGTCCGGATTGATTTATCAGCGTAATAACAATCCCCAACTTTGCAACCCAGGCGTCCCCACACGTTTCACATCCCTCTTGTTGGCAGAGAGAAAGTTTTGCAACCATCATACTACCGACAACTCTTTCCAGGTGAATCCAGGTGAAAGCTATGATCCCTTATTGATGTCACCTGTTAAATCCTCTTCAATCAGTGTAGATTAAGGGGAGGAGACAGGTTAAAGAAGGATGTTTAAGCCTTGAGACAATTGAGACATGGGTTGTGTATGTGTGCCACTCATAGGGTGAATGGGCAAGACAAAATATTTAAGTGTCTTTGAATGGGGTATTGTAATAGGTGCCAGGCACACCAATTTGGGTGTGTCAAGAACTATCAAGAATATTCCACCACCCAACGGACATCCAGCCAATGTTTCCCCCCAAACAATTCACCACTGAGCAAATGTAAGGTCTTGAGAGCAAACTTGAATGTTCTCAAAATTCTGTGCAACATACTGTGAACACTGAGGCTGTACTCACTTTAAGTCAGTTTCAACAATGGCCAAGTAGCCTACTGTGGCTATTTGTTCATAATGTTGGCCTACCAGAGTGGTCTACCATCAAAAACAATGGTATAAAATGTATCCAATTTACTCAGTGCCCCCAAAAAATATATTCAGCCTACAGTAGCAGCAAACGTGTGGTGTTCAATATAGGCCTACACTCCATGAGACTTTTGAAAAACACATGCTGGGCTTGACATTAACCTGTTTATCCACTTGTCCTTCAGACAAAGAGGTATGTAACGGTTGTCCTCCTCGATCGTCCGAAGAGGAGGAGTAGGGATTGGACCAAGGCGCAGCGTTGTTATACGACATATTTAATAAACAAGACGAAAACTAAACACACTTGAGAATTTACAAAATAATAAACAAAGTCAACAGACCTGAACAAACGAACTTACATATACACGAAGAACGCATGAACAGGTACAGACTACACAAACGAAACAGTCCCGTGTGGTGCACAGACACAGAAGACAACCACCCACAAACAAACAGTGTGAACAGCCTACCTTTATATGGTTCTCAATCAGAGGAAACGTCAAACACCTGTCCCTGATTGAGAACCATATAAGGCTAATTACCAATGACCTAAACATAGAAACACAAAACATAGAATGCCCACCCCAACTCACGCCCTGACCAACTAAACACATACAAAAATAACAGAAAACAGGTCAGGAACGTGACAAGGTAACTGAAAAGGTTGTGTTGTTTGATGCAAGAAACCACTTTATAAAAAGAAAATTAACTATTATACCCATACTATTATTACAGAGAATCAGACAAGTTATGCTACCCTCTGCCTATTGGCTACTTAGCTTATTCAGGACCATCTGAAAATACAACACTGCTCTTTTACCTTACTCACTTTTCAGAGATGGATAGAAATGCGCAACTTTTTTGCTCTTGTAGGAAGCAACAACTCCCCACCCATTGTTGGGCTAATATAACTGGGCTAATAACTCACTAACTAGCAAGGCATATTAACAAATATGCACAGGTGGCTACATGCAGCTTTCACTTTGAGCTGAAAACAGGTGCATCTCCTTGCAACTGGGCGGCAGGTAGCCTAGTGGTTACAGCTTTGGGCCAGTAACTGAAAGGTTGCTAGATCGAATCCCCGAGCTGACAAGGTAAAAATCTGTCGTTCTGCCCCTGAACAAGGCAGTTAACCCTACTCCCTACAAGGCAGTTACTAGGCTGTTATTGTAAGTAAGAATTTGTTAGCTGACTTGCCATGCTGTAGACACAGTCCATTTCATTTCAAAGTGAATGGCAATTCCAATTTGCATTTAGGCACACTGCACCTCTGATTGGCTATGGCGCACTGGTCTGTGTAGAGTATGGGCCTGAGCTGTTGGTTTCAAGAAAATCTTTTGCACAGTTAGATTTAGTATACAAAGTCTTGCATAGTTTGTTTTGTTTCGGGTATGTTACATTGATAGTGTTAATAACTAAAGTGGAAAACTCTAGAAAGTTGAGTGAAGTTCACTCATGTATCTCTTGACACAACTGTGGGAAGCATTGCAGTCATCATGGTCCAGCATCGCTGTAGAATGCTTTCGGCACTTTATCGAATCTATGCCCCGAACAATTGAGGCTGTTTTGACGGCAAAAATGGGAGCAACTCAATATTGAGATGTTTTGTACACGCTGTGTATATATTAGGAACTCAGTCGAGCTGTAAATGTATTGATGTTCAAGGTGCATTTTTGAAATGTGGTAGTGCGTGGGTAGTTTCCCTCTTGCTATGTCATTCACTAACAGACCTGTCATATATTTCCAGTTGATCAACTAGCCCTCAACTAACTAGATAAGTTTGGCTAACCTATCTAAAATCTTGTAGGCTAGTTATCATGACCAGATGGCGTGTCCAGGGGCACACATTGATATTGTTGAGTATCTCATGTTTACATTTACATTTTAGTCATTTAGCAGACGCTCTTATCCAGAGCGACTTACAGCATACATTTTTATTACATTTTTTTTTTTTTACATTTCATTACATTTTACATACTGAGACAAGGATATCCCTACCGGCCAAACCCTCCCTAACCCGGACGACGCTATGCCAATTGTGCGTCGCCCCACGGACCTCCCGGTTGCGCCCGGCTGCGACAGAGCCTGGGCGCGAACCCAGAGACTCTGGTGGCGCAGCTAGCACTACAATGCACTACGACTACGATGCAGTGCCCTAGACCACAGCGCCACCCGGGAGACCCATGTGTCATGTGAACACACATAAGACATGCAAAATGCTTAGATTTTTTTTTAAATTACCTTTCAAATGGCAACAAATCTCTCTCCGTCCCATGTGTAGAATTTTTGGAAATTAGCTTCAACCCTACCGACTTGGATCATTTTTCAATTCTTCAAAATGTTAATGACTTTGTCAATAAACGAATGAATACGTCTAAGTCATTGTCTAGTGTTTCTTTATCAATATGTCAATTTCAAACAAAAGGTCCTATCTATTACAGTACTATATGCGGAATAGGTGTTTTTGGCTGGGGTCAAAATGACCCCAAAGTACTTGCATTTTTTAAATCTTGGATTCTCTGGAGATACAGTAATAAGTTATCCATACCACCAGAGGGCGGAGGGGAACCTGTAAATCTGGTTAACAAAGTCAGTCAAAGGTAGAAATACTTGATAGAACTCCAATACAGCACTTAGATACGTTCTGAATCTACACAGAGATCTCTAAAAAGTAGTTGTTCTAGGTCAAATCTACAAACAATTTGTTTAAATCCTAGTTTCTCTGGAGATAACAAGTTATCCATACCACCAGAGGGTGGAGAGGGACGTGTTACAGTGATTTTGATCAGGAAACATATCCCCTACAGAGATAGAGCATGTTATGTACTCGACTATGGTTATAAATGGTTATACTGTAACTAGGTATGACCCTCCATATATGCTTACTTGCAGTCAAAACAGCTCAGAACTCTGCTTACAGAAACCAGCTACCCTCAATGCACTGCATTGGCATGTATTCTTTGATAAAAATAAAACAATCTGTGGAAAATGTTACATAAAGTTAAGTGGTTCCTTTCATTGGTGTAGTCATGGCCCTGCCTCCTAAATGTGTATGTCATAGGACTGTTCCTTCTCACTTCATCTGACCACACCTCGAC
Organism: Salvelinus fontinalis; assembly: GCF_029448725.1. NCBI lineage: Eukaryota > Metazoa > Chordata > Actinopteri > Salmoniformes > Salmonidae > Salvelinus > Salvelinus fontinalis. Next base: position 6,720,483 of record NC_074699.1, read on the forward strand.
CCACATTCCTCACTCCTCCCTAATCCATGGCTATACAACCTTATCAATAACCGAAACCAGACTGTTACCCTTTGCCTCTCTAAATAGGATATATGAGATTTGACAATAACATGTACTGACAGAATGTAAACTTCCTGCACTCTCCTTTCTCACTCAGTAGATTGCCAATAAGTCAGTTTGTCAACTGACTAGTTCTGCTAGAGCTGTGCGGTCAACTGTAAGTGCTGTTATTGTGAAATGGAAGCGTCTAGGAGCAACAACGGCTCAGTCACGAAGTGGTGGCCATACAAGCTTGCAAAACCAGACCACCGAGTGCTGGAGCGCAGAACGCTTCACAATTGCAACACTAACTACAGAGTTCCAAACTGCCCCTGAAAGCATCTTCAGCACAATAACTTGTTTGTCGAGCGCTTCATGCGTAGGATTTCCATTGCCGAGGAGCCTAAGATCATCACGCGCAATGCCAAGTGTCAGCTGGAGTGGTGTAAAGCTCACCACCATTGGACTCTGGTGCAGTGAGTTGGGTTCTAACTTGAAATATTGAAATATCCCTATTCATGTTACCATATAAGAACTGGTATCAATGTGTTCCCCATTCACGATGGATTGGTGATAAGAGGATGGACTATGCTATAAAATGCTGTGGCTTAGTCCTAACGGTTGGGCTCTCAACAAATCACCTACGTGGGGCTTGTTGACAAGCTCCATTACTGCAGTAATTAAATAATAAAGTTTACTTGTTTTGAAGAAACTTAAAAGTCTCTTTTTTTGATTACAATAGTTCCACGACACCCTTTCCTCAGCACTTTGTTGAATTACCTTTGGCAGCGATTACAGCCTAGAGTCTTCTTGGGTAAGCTTGGCACATTTGTATTTGGTGGTTTCTCCCATTGCTCTCTGCAGATCCTCTCGAGCTCTGTCAGGTTGGATGGGGAGCATTGCTGCACAGCTATTTTCAGCTCTCTCCAGAGATGTTCGATCGGGTTCAAGTCCGGGTTCTGGCTGGGCCACTCAAGGATATTCAGAGACATGTCCCAAAGCCACTGTCTTGGCTGCGTGCTTAGCGTCATTGTCCTGTTGGAAGGTGAACCTTCGCCCCAGTCTAAGTTCCTGAGAGCTCTGGAGCAGGTTTTCATCAAGGATCTTTCTGTACTTTGCTCCATTCATTTTCGCCTCGATACTGACTAGTCATCCAGTCCATGCCGCTGAAAAACATCCCCACCGCATTATGCTGCCACCACCATGCTTCTCTGCAGGGATGGTGCCAGGTTTCCTCTAGACGTGACGCTTAGCATTCAAGCCAAAGATTTCAATCTTGGTTTCATCAAACCAGAGAATATTGTTTCTGATGGTCTTAGAGTCTTCAGGTACCTTTTTGGCAAACTCCAAGTGGATTGTCATGTGCCTTTTAAAGAGGAGTGGCTTCCGTCTGGCCACTCTACCATAAAAGCCTTATTGGTGGAGTACTGCAGAGATGGTTATCCTTCTGGAAGCTTCTCCATTCTCCACAGAGGAACTCTAGAGCTCGGTCAGAGTGACCATCGGGTTCTTGGTCACCTCCCTGACCAAAGCCCTTCTCCCCCGATTGCTCAGTTTGGCTTTACGGACAATTTCTTCAACCTCACGGTTGGTTTTTTATCTGACATGCACTGACAACTGTATTGACAGGTGTTTGCCTTTCTAAATCATGTCCAATCATTTGAATTTACCACAGGTGGACTCCAATGAAGTTGTAGAATCATCTCAAGGATGATCAATGGAAACCGGATGCACCTGAGGTCAATTTTGAGTCTCATAGCAAAGGGTCTGAATACTTATGTAAATAAGGTATTTCTGGTAAGCCTGTTTTAGCTTTGTCATTATTGGGTATTGCGTTTCGATTTCTGAGGAAAAACATGTATTTAATCCATTTTAGAAAAAGGTTGTAACGTAACAAAATGTGACCCGATTCAGGAAACTAGGCGTATGTCGCAAGTCACAATCTCACAGGAGAACCTTGTTAACGTAATTTTTTGGGGGGGAAATGCTTTCTCGAACATGTGAACTTACATGTGCCTTAATATCAAACTTGTATGTCATCCGTAAGTATGAATAAAATTGTTAAATTACGAGACTAGTTGGTTTAGCCACAGAGAAAGACAGCAACGTTCCCGCTAGCAATGATTGGTTGAGATAATGAGGGGGCTGGACATGCCGAGAGATGAGTTTGGATTGGTCTACAGTGCAGTATCTTTTTGTCTATAAAATGAGCTGCTCGTAATTCATAAATAATCCTTTCTACTCCAGTTTTTTGTAAAGATATAACCTTAGCCATGAAGAACTGGAAATATGTTGGTACTGCTCTCAATAACATTGCTGCCCTGAATTTATCAGCCGCTATCGACAATGGTCAATGGGAAAAAGTTGTGATGACTACTTTCTGGAGGACGGTCATGCCATGCTGACTCTGAAAAACATTTTAATTGAAGAAGACGCTATCCAATCTGGTTTGTCGCTTAGTGGGACTATCATTTGTTTTTCGACAGGACAATGACCCAACACACCTCCAGGCTGTGTAAAGGATATTTGACCAAGATGGTGAGTGATGGACTGCTGCATCAGATGACCAGGGGCCTCATTTATAAACGTTGCGTAGGCACAAAAGTATGCCACTTTATAAAAAACAAACTTCACAGGAGAATGTGCGGTCCTCCACGGACACTTTGACCCATACATAAGCACATGAACTGGAGAAATGAGAAACTGCGACTCCGATGGCAGAAAGATGAAACTCGAGAAACGCTTTGAAATTGATACCATTGTGTAAAATAAATTGAAATATTACCTCTCACGTATTATATATGAAGAGTTCCCTGGAGTGCACACAAAAAACATGATATAGGATTTTAAATTCAAACGGAGATATCTGTTTTTGCAAACGAACCCCTCAAATATGTTGTACAGTTTAATCGGGAATCATATTTAATTGGATATGTAATTGTTAAATAATACTTGCATGCTATGAAATGTATTCTCATAAATATTAAGTTGAACAATTGGACAAATTACGTTTAAACTGATGCTGTTTTCGATGCCTCAGTCGTGCAGATACAAATGCACAGTTTCATATAGATACAAATGTTATGCCAGTGTGTTAAGTGGTATAATTGGATTGACACATCTCTACATAAAGGTTCCTTACACGGTAGGTGAACAGTCATATAAAAAAGTGCAATTTGCAGCAATGTCCGGGTTTCCCAAATGTAATCGGTGCTATTGACTGCACTCATGGTTCATTAATTGAAAGCATTATCATTCCATTAATGTCCAAATCATATTTGATGTGGCCATGATACTGACTAATGTAGTGGCTCGGTGGCCTTGGTCAACCCATGACTCAATCATATGAAGAAACAGCAGTGTTGGGCGCTGACTTGAGGCCGGAGCTGTGCATGATGGCTTGCTTCTAGGTACGGATGAGTAATGTAGAAATTCTCTCTACTGCAGTGGCCATTCACTAACCTTAAGGTGGCTGCTCACCCCTTTCGCCAACCCACAGAGCGCAGAGGAGAGGAACTACAATGTGCGCCATTGCCAGGTAAGCACTGTTGTGGAGTGCACCATCAGGCTTCGTCAGGCAGAAATCTTTTATACTTGCCTGAAAAGTCCTGCAACATTGTGAGGGCGTGTGCTGTGCTACATAATGTGGCACAGCTAAGGAATGTGGCTTTACCCCCTGACGCTGTTGGTTGTGTTGGCCCCGCCCTCGACCCCTATCCCCAGGCGTTTGAACATACGCAGCTGCTGTGCACCAGTGTGTGGATGTGATGCGTAGCCTGAAAGAACACAAGGTATGGAAATAAATAACACTATTTATTGAATAATTCTATCAATGTACAGTTTATGTCACAAAACATTTCTTATTTCCTTCAACTCCTTGGCAACCTTGTTAATAGTGTCGATGGTGGCTCTTTGCATTTGCAGGACTGCATCTGTGAGGACACCGCCGCTGGAGGGTTGTGACGCACGAGGTGCAGTGGAGACGCCGGGGCTGGGCGCACTCAACTCCTGATCAGCTGCAGCGACTTAAACCAATTGTTTGTGTAAATAAATGTTTAAACACAACTTGAATGCATTTGGTTTACTCTTTTCGAACCAGAGAATACTAATTACATACCTGGATCAACCGGTGCGTCTTGCATGTCCGTGTCCCCCTCTACCTCCGTCACTACTCCACTCAGGAGGGATTCCCCTGTAATACCGGCTAGTCGCTCATCAAGGGAGTCGAGCTCCAGTGTGCCCTTTCCCCTGCCCATGGCACAAGCACGTCTTTTGGCCTCCACTTTAATGTCAGACCACTTCTTTTTTATTTCTGAGAGGGTTCCACCTTCTGAGCGAGCAGCGATCACAGCGTCCACCACATGCTGCCACTCAAGCAATTTTTGGCATTTGTAATGCCCACACTGTGTCCACTAAACAATATTCTATTTTTTGATTCAACCTCCCCTACAAGAACTTCCATTTCACACTGGGTGAAATATCGTTTTTTTAGCCTTTCGGGATTTGCAGTCATTGTCGTCATGCAGTCAGTATGGATTAATATTAATTAGGGGTGTTTCACTGACGATTTATAGGCAACTATGAGCATTAAAAGTGTGGGAGAAGACGCTCGCTCACGTGAATCAAATTGAGTTGATTGTGATTTATAAAGGGAAACCGGCGTGCGCACTATGTTCTAAACCAGAATAGTTTTGTGCGTATGCACAAGTGTTTCGTCCGTACACCACCTTTTAACGTAAATCCTCCACACAGTTTTGTAAATGATGCCCCTGGCCTCTACAATCACCCGACCTCAACCCAATTTAGATGGTTTGGGATGAGTTGGACCGCAGAGTGAAGGAAAAGCAGCCAACAAGTGCTCAGCATATGTGGGAGCTCCTTCAAGATTATTGGAAAAGCATTCCAGGTGAAGCTGGTTGAGAGATTGCAAAGCTGTCATCAAGGCAATAATTATTTTATTTGTATCTTTATTTAACTGGGCAAGTCAGTTAAGAACAAATTCTTATTGACAATGACAGCCTACCAGGGAACAGTTTTTTCAGTTGCCTTGTTCAGGGGCAGAATGACATATTTTTACCTTATCAGCTCGGGGATTTGATTCAGCAATCTTTTGGTTACTGGCCCAATGCTCTAACCACTAGGCTACCTGCCATCCCAAAAGTTGGCTACTTTGAAGAATCTTAAATATAATATATATTTTGATTTGCTTAACACTGTTTCAGATACTACGTGTTATTTCATAGTCTTGATGTCTTCACTATTAGTCTACAATGTAGAAAATAGTGAAAATAAAGAAAAACCCTTGAATGAGTAGGTGTGTCCAAACTTTTGACTGGTACTGTATCTGGGGAAGAGTATAAAACATTTCTAGTGTGTTGAACGTTTCCAAGAGCACAGTGGTCTTCATCATTGAAAAATATAAAAAATATGGAACTACCTAGACTCTGCCTCGAGCTGGCAATCCATCAAACTGAGCAGCCGGGCAAGAAGGAGCTTGGTCAGGGAGATGACCAAGAACCCAATGACCACTCTGACAGAACTGCTGAGTTCCTTGGCTGAGATCAGAGAACCTGACAGAAGGTCAACAGTCTCTAAGCACTTCACCAATCTGGGCTTTATGGGAGAGTGGCCAGACGGCATGTGAAAGCCCGATATCATAACGCAAAATATTCTATGGTCTGGTGAGACATACATGCTTTCAGAACAATGATGTGAATGTCTGTCAGGTCCACTCCCGCTCTGACGCTCGACATCACCGATCTGCTGACCACCGGTCCTGGCAACCCATCTTAACACACACCTGGCAACCATCATCATGCACACCTGCGTCTCCTCATCAGTCACAACTAGACTTCATTACTCCCTTAATTTCTTACCCTTTATATAGCACACTTTTGTTATCAGTCATCAGGTAGTAGTGTTTGTATTTCCATGTCAGATGCTTCTCTTGATTTGTATCGTTTAATGTTCCTAATCATTAAAGTTACTAACTGCACCTGCTTCCTGACTCCCTGCGTCTGTGTTACAATGTCCTTGAGTGGCTCGGCTAATGTCTAGATTTGAGTCCCATTGAAAATATGTGGAAAGACTTGAAGATTGCTATTCACCGCTGCTCCCCATCGAACTTAACAGAGCTTAAGAAAATCTCCAAATCCAGATAAAACCAATGCTATTTTAGAGGCAACAAATTAAAAACAGACTTTCAGTATCCTTACAAGGAAGGTCATTCAACAAGCACTTACATTACACAAATGACTGATGATTGGCTGAGAGAAATTGATGTGGTGGTTGTTTTGTTAGACTTCAGAGCAGCTTTTGGCATTATCGATCATAGTCTGCTGCTGGAAAAATGTGGCTTGTCATAGAAATTCAGTACTGAGAGAGACTTGGTCATTTCTTCAAACAATCATCTTTATTTTATATTGATTCATTATTGCAATAATGAAACCGTCAGTCCAACAGTCTTGTTCTGACTGTTAGGCTGAGAGCCTAACTGAAAATAAAAAAATTATACACTGCTCAAAAAAATTAAGGGAACACTAAAATAACACATCCTAGATCTGAATGAATGAAATATTCTTATTAAATACTTTTTTCTTTACATAGTTGAATGTGCTGACAACAAAAGCACACAAAAATGATCAATGTAAATCAAATTTATCAACCCATGGAGGTCTGGATTTGGAGTCACACTCAAATTTAAAGTGGAAAACCACACTACAGGCTGATCCAACTTTGATGTAATGTCCTTAAAACAAGTCAAAATGAGGTTCAGTAGTGTGTGTGGCCTCCACGTGCCTGTATGACCTCCCTACAACGCCTGGGCATGCTCCTGATGAGGTGGCGGATGGTCTCCTGAGGGATCTCCTCCCAGAACTGGACTAAAGCCTCCGTCAACTCCTGGACAGTCTGTGGTGCAACGTGGCGTTGGTGGATGGAGCGAGACATGATGTCCCAGATGTGCTCAATTGGATTCAAGTCTGGGGAACGGGCGGGCCAGTCCATAGCATCAATGCCTTCCTCTTGCAGAAACTGCTGACACACTCCAGCCACATGAGATCTAGCATTGTCTTGCATTAGGAGGAACCCAGGGCCAACCGCACCAGCATATGGTCTCACAAGGGGTCTGAGGATCTCATCTCGGTACCTAATGGCAGTCAGGCTACCTCTGGCGAGCACATGGAGGGCTGTGCGGCCCCCCAAAGAAATGCCAACCTACACCATGACTGACCCATCGCCAAACCGGTCATGCTGGAGGATGTTGCAGGCGGAAGAACATTCTCCACGGCGTCTCCAGACTCTGTCACGTCTGTCACGTGCTCAGTGTGAACCTGCTTTCATCTGTGAAGAGCACAGGGCGCCAGTGGCTAATTTACCAATCTTGGTGTTCTCTGGCAAATGCCAAACGTCCTGCACGGTGTTGGGCTGTAAGCACAACCCCCACCTGTGGACGTCGGGCCCTCATACCACCCACATGGAGTCTGTTTCTGACCGTTTGAGCAGACACATGCACATTTGTGGCCTGCTGGAGGTCATTTTGCAGGGCTCTGGCAGTGCTCCACCTGCTCCTCCTTGCAAAAAAGTGGAGGTAGCGGTCCTGCTGCTGGGTTGTTGCCCTCCTACGGCCTCCTCCACGTCTCCTGATGTACTGGCCTGTCTCCTGGTAGCGCCTCCATGCTCTGAACACTACGCTGACAGACACAGCAAACCTTCTTGCCACAGCTCGCATTGATGTGCCATCCTGGATGAGCTGCACTACCTGAGCCACTTGTGTGGGTTGTAGACTCCGTCTCATGCTACCACTAGAGTGAAAGCACCGCCAGCATTCAAAAGTGACCAAAACATCAGCCAGGAAGCATAGGAACTGAGAAGTGGTCTGTGGTCACCACCTGCAGAACCACTCCTTTATTGGGGGTGTCTTGCTAATTGCCTATAATTTCCACCTTTTGTCTATTCCATTTGCACAACAGCATGTGAAATTTATTGTCAATCAGTGTTGCTTCCTAAGTGGACAGTTTGATTTCACAGAAGTGTGATTGACTTGGAGTTACATTGTATTGTTTAAGTGTTCCCTTTATTTTTTTGAGCAGTGTATTATATAGGGCCTCTCGAATAAGCAACCTTGATTATCTACAGAGGATGGTGTTTTACCCCTCAACCTGGCTTAGTTTCCCAGATGCCAGGAAGATGAGACACTGAGGCATTGTTCTAAACTCTGAGTATTTCTGTTATTTGATGTGGCTCTCTGCAATTTCTCCGGATATTTTGGAGTCATTTCTGAACATGGCGCCAATGTAAACTGAGGTTTTTGGAGATAAATATAAACTTTAATCAAACAAAACATATATATATTGAGTTACATGAAGTCCTATGAGTGTCATCTGATGAAGATCATCAAAGGTTAGTGATTCATTTTATCTCTTTCTGCTTTTTGTGACTTCTGTCTTTGGCTGGAAAAATGGTGGTATTTTTCTGTGATTTTGCCGTGACCTAACACAATTGTTTGTGGTGCTTTCGCTGTAAATCCTTTGTGAAATCGGACACTGTGGTGGCATAACAAGAAGTGTATCTTTAAAATGGTGTGAAATACTTGTATGGTTGAGGAATTTTAATTATGAGATTTTAGTTGTTTGAATTTGGTGCCCTGCACTTTCACTGGCTGTTGTCATATCGATCCCGTTAATTTCCCCATTGCATTTCCAAATGTAGTATTAAACCAATTTTTTCAAAGAGATTTGAGAGAGTTTTACTAAGATCAGCAATCTTATCAATTACCACAGTCAAATTCTAAGAGGAGTCAGGGAGGAGCTTAACACAATTGTCAGGATCAACAATACCTAGTACGTTATAGTGTCCTCCTTCCTTTGCCAAAAGATAATCTAAAGCTAACTCATGGCGGCCGAAGACTGCTTTCAGATTTTGGACATCTAATGAGAGTTGGCTAAATCCTTGGATCGTTAACTTCGCTATGATAGGGAGCAGCAATTTCACGTTTGGATGAAGAGTGTGCCCAGAGTAAACTGCCTCCTACTCAGTCCCAGATGCTAATATATGCATATTATGCATTTTATTAGTATTGGATAGAAAACACTCTGAAGTTTCTAAAACTGTTTGAATCATGTCTGTGACTATAACATAACTTATTTGGCAGGCAAAACCCAGAGGACAAACCATTCAGATATATTTTTTTGAGGTCACTCTTTTCAATGAACTTTCATTGGGAATCCAGATTTCTAAGGGACCTTCTTGCAGTTTCTATCGCTTCCACAGGATGTCAACAGTCTTAAGAAATTGGTTGAGGTTTTTCCTTTGAGAAATGAAGAAGTAGCCATGTTCAGAATGAGGCTCCAGTGAAGTGTACTGTTTGTTAGAGGCGCGTGACCAGAAAGCATGCTACATATTGTTTCCTCCGGTATTGAACACAGATCATCCCGTCTTCAATTTTATTGATTATTTACGTAAAAAAGTACCTGAAGTTGTATTACAAAAGTAGTTTGAAATGTTTGGACAAAGCTTACAGGTAACTTTTGAGATAATGTGTAGTCACGTTGTGCAAGTTGGAACCAGTGTTTTTCTGGATCAAACGCACCAAATAAATGTACATTTTGGATATACAGTGGGGAGAACAAGTATTTGAGACACTGCCGATTTTGCAGGTTTTCCTACTTACAAAGCATGTAGAGGTCTGTAATTTTTTATTATAGGTACACTTCAACTGTGGGAGACGGAATCTAAAACAAAAATCCAGAAAATCACATTGTATTATTTTTAAGTAATTAATTTGCATTTTATTCCTTACCTTTGACGAAATTATTTTGTTGGCACTCCAATATGTCCCATAAACATCACAAATGGTCCTTTTGTTCGATTAATTCCGTGGATATATATCCAAAATGTCAATTTATTTGGACCGTTTCATCCAGAAAAACACAGCTTCCAACTTTCGCCAAGTCACTACAAAATATATCAAAAGTTACGTGTAAATTTACCAAAACATTTCAAACTACTTTTGTAATACAACGTTAGGTATTTTTAAACGTTAATAATCGATCAATTTGAAGACGGGATGATCTGTGTTCAATACAAAAAGAAAACAAACTGACTCAACTTTTTTCGTAACATGACTCTCTCAAAAAATTTACTTCATTTGACCCTCATTTACGATAGCCCTACTTCTTCATTACACAAAGGAATAACCTCAACCGATTTCCAAGGACTGGTGACATCCAGTGGAAGCGGTAGGAACTGCAAGCAAGTCCATTAGAAATCTGGTGTCTCTAAGAAACCTCATTGAAAAGACAGTGACATCAAACAAATACAAATTCTGAATGGTTTGTCCTCAGGGTTTTGCCTGCTACATAAGTTCTGTTATTCTCACAGACATGATTCAAACGGTTATAGAAACTTCAGAGTGTTTTCCATCCTCCACCTGTCTCATTGAAAAGGTTGGTGACCGGAAATCTTAACATGTACATTTCTGTTCTACCCAAATAACAACACCCCCCCCATCCTCTATCCTGGAGAGGTTTACACCTGTCACTTGTTGCTGTAAGTCCAACACAGTAAAATCCCCTTTAGCATAGTTTCTCCTATCAATTTACTCTTCTCTCAGTTGACCCATATATACATGACTATCTCCCATATCTTCCTTCCCATCATTACAAAGACACAGGGCAGGGGGTTGACTTTGGGTTTAGGGAGTTCATTATTGTATTGATGCTCAAGCTTCCATTTCCTAACGATTCTATCCACGGGTGCCTGCTGGGATAATTACACCGTATAGAATGGGTGGTTCTTACCTTGAAGACTGACTCACATCTCCCGAGGCGAGTTCTAGGCCATAGAGGGATCTGCCTGCTTCCTTGTACCACATTAGGTAAGTTTGCTCCCTTCTTTTGACCACCCCAACATACATGTGTCCCATGATCTCCGGCTAACCTCTCAGTTCTTCTCCCAAAGACCAGTCCTGTGGTCTCCCTTCGCCTAGTAGGTTGTTTCTCATTAACTCTCTGCATTAAGATATAAAAACCCACATTCAAACTCCGTCCTTCCCATAGGCTCAACCTGACTCCCGCACAGCTCAGTGGTTGAAGTAGGCTTTCTAAATACTAAAACCTGGGTTCCTGGCCTCTTAGTCTGATTACCAATTTTTTCTCACCATTTGTATCTATTTGTTGTTTTCCTCAGATACCCCAGGTGGTCCCGTGGCTGCGCCAACAAGGAGACTCCTGGGAAAGGATGATGGGGAAAACAAGCCACCGGACCCGATGTAGTCTCTGTTTCCTATTTATAGAACCTGAGTGTGAGTGTGAAATGATGTCTCCTTCTGCTCGTTGGCTCGAGCCTTCTTCTTCATCTTTCTGTCCGGCCTTTTGGTCTGGGCCCTCTGCTTCTGTCCTTTGGCTCAGACCTTCTTCCTCCTTCAGATGTTCTCAGGGCCCTGCTCTCCCTCCCTCTTGTCGCTCATCCATGGCTTCCACTCTGGGAGGTGCTTGCAGTGGGAGAGATGATGGCAGCCGGACCTCTCCGCCACTCGCAGAGCTGTTGGTGTTACCATGGTTACCTGGAATGGACCAATCCATCGTGGTTGGTTCCATTTTCGCTTATGTACTCTGAGTTTCACCCAGTCTCCAACGTTTATGGGAAGCTCGTCAGGTTCTTCGCCTGGGGGAACCTCATTTGCTTTTCTGTAGGCGGAGTGGGGAGACCTGACAATAGAGGTTAGTTCTTTCATGTACTCAATGTGATCACACTGTGCCTCAGTTATGTCTATCTGTCGGTCAGTCATAGGTCAAACACCTGGTGTGTTCATGGGTCTTCCTGTTAACATCTTGTAAGGTGTACACACAATACCTTTGCTTCTGTGCATTTTCCTGAGGACAAAGGGAAAGCATTCCACCCAGCTCATTTTTGTGGAACGGCAGGCTTTTGCAAGCCCCCCTTTGATCGTTTGATTAGCCCTGACTCGCAATGTTGCAACTGTTAGTGCATCGCAGTTGGTGGCGGGAAATGCTTTGAACCTGTCAATTATCACCAGGCAGTATCTCTTTCTTTCTTTTCGCTCTACCATGTCTATGAAATCCATAGCAAGGTGGACAAAAGGTTCTTTTGGAGTGGGGAACTTCCCTGTTTGCAGTGGAGTTCCCTTGTCTATGATATATAACAAACATGTCGCGCAACGATAAATTCATTATTTTACGTGCTGATTCAAATTTGTGCAAAACCATTCGGCCGAAATCTTCTCCACCATATCCCCTTCTGATGAATGGCTCACACCGTGAGCCAATTGGCAAGCAGTAGAGATCATGGTTGATGGTAAACAGGGCATGCCAGACAAAAGATAAGCCAGACCTAGGACAGAGAGCACACCCTCCCTCCCTCCACACGTGATTGCGAATATGAGCCTGCTGCTGCCTGTCTAGTCCTCCTTTTCTTGATTTCTCATCAGTCTTTAGTTTATTCCAGTTAAACGTTTTTCTGTCTTTCCTTCCTTCCTGCTCTATGATTAGGTCACCCATGGATGGTGGCACATTGTACTTTTATTTAGCTAATTTAGTAGTTCTTTAGCTCTTTTTAGTAGTTATTTTGCTTCTATAGTAGCTTAGTAGTTAAAAAAAAAAATTACAGGCGGCCATATGTCTAGGATCTTCCAGTCTACTCCTTTTTGTGGAGTGAGTTGGGGTGGCGAGGGAAACTCCCTACAGGAACTGTGCCTCCTTTTTTCATCCAATTCTATTGTTCTCATGCCGCTTGTTGCTGCTGTTGTGTCATCCACCTCCTTCATCAGAGTCCCCTTGAGGATAATTGTGGTTGCTTCTCCGTTTTTTTTCTATCAGTGGTATGAGAGGGTAGATCTGTGTATAGTCACCCGGGGGTCCCTCTGGGTTGAGTCTCATATGGCGGCGTGGCGGTGGGGAGTACTCCTGTTCTGCCTCTGTCCTGACTCATTTCTTTCCCCCCGCACTCTATTGTTTTCTCCTGCTTTAGTTTCGTCACGGTAGCCTTGTTCATGAGGATCTGTCCTTCCAGCATCATCATTCCTATCACAGTTTCTGATACAAGAGTACTTTTCTTCTTCCTATTCTTTTTATCCATTTTTCTTGTCTGAATTATCTCCTTGACTAAACCCAACCTAGTCTTGTTGAATGAACCATCCAGTGGATATCTGTTTTCTCCTGCCATCTCTGTCCAGACATGCCATTTCTTAAAAGTTAATGTAAATTCCACAGCGGGAAACTTATTTTGCATATATTCAACATGCTTGACAGGCTTCATTGCTCCTATCTCCTCATTCTGGTTTGACTGTGCCATGGTGCTCCGGCGTTTTATTTAGATAGTCTGCGTGTGAATGTGTTTTCCAATTTCGAAAAGTTTATCCTACAGTGGGTGTGATATGTATGAATATGCCTATATAAATTCCTCTCTATCTCCTTTCAGTGTGTGTTAAGCAACGGTGGGTGATACTGTAATCCTAATTCTACTCTCACTTAATCCAGGCTATAGTAAATGTTTCTACTAAACTCAAAAATATTTGACACACGGGCCTCACAGAGATAACCGCATGATAGACTTCAATTCCTAATATTATATCTTAAGGGTGTAGAGTAACAGTAATGTTATATTCACCGATGCCCCTGGTGATAGCGTCACAAAGTCATTTTCTATGAACATTTATACAGAATACCACTTCCTTGTAATAATTTACTGCTATACTAAGGGTTGTACATTTCCTATACTGTCCTATGGTAGGAAGTGGCACTAACAAATATGTTCAACCTTTTATTCAAATAACTTCTGTTCTACCCCTACTTTTTATTCCACCATTGGTTCTTTACCCAATAAACCCGGCATAATCCTCAGACAAACAAACAATTAAAACATATAACACATTATTCATAAACAATTAATTTCATTATCAGGTCATTTTCACAGAATTACCTCTAAAAAACTAAATAACTAGTATTCAGGTAATTGTCGCTGAATTACCTTCCAAAATAAAATAGATGATTATCGCTGAATCACTTCTGCAAAATAACTAGTATTTATCTCATAACCAGCCACCCCCTGTAGGAAAGGGCAGCCTCAGGCAGCCTCTTCAAACCACCTCTGCAAAATAACTCTTATTCAACTCAACCGACCCCCCCCCCCACCCCCCCTTAGGATGGTGCAGCCTCAGACACCCTCGTCAAGCCACCTCTGCAAAATCATTCTACCACTCTGGAGTACTACATTTATTCATCAATCATTCATTCCATTCATCATATATTGACATCATGCATTTCACCAGTAACCAGTTATGCAATATCTCCTATCTAGAATTTGACTATGTCAAATTCAAAGTTGATGTATATTTTTGCGTTGAGTGAGGTGCCACTTACTTGTTAGAAGGAAACCACACCAGTGAATGCCAATTAATTACAGACTTAGATTAAAGGTCTGCTTACCTTGTTCAATTTGGAGCTCTGGCACCATGGTGTAGAATCTCCTCCAACCGGGGTGGACACTCACTCCTGGCAAGCTCGCCAAATGTTGGGGTAAGTTCATTGTTCTTTGTCAATCATTGACTTATTGGTGAAATCAGCAATCAGACAATATCTTCTTTAAGTAAATCAATCAAACCTTTATTAATTTAATTGCAGACAGAAGTTGACAACGGAAACACAGCATGTATGTTTCAGAGTAAGTTCTGCAAAATAAAAAAGGTCAAAGTTGCTTTAAAACCTGTTGGGGATGGGGGCGCTGTTTAGACTATTTATGCTAATGTGGCTAATTTTTTAAACGGCTTCCCACAAAATCCTTGATCGTACAATATGCATATTATTATTATTATTGGATAGAAAACAGTCTATAGTTTCTATAGGAGTTGAAATTTTGTCTCTAAGTGGAACAGAGCCCATTCTACAGCAATTTCCCTGACATGGAGTCAGATTTGAGAAATGTTGGCCACTTTTCTGAAGTCAGTTAAAAGGGCACTGTCGTTGCTATGACTATACGGACACTTCTTACGTCTTCCCCTGGATGCCTTTACGTGATGACGATTCCAACGGGCTCGATTGCGCGTTCACAGGCCCTACAAATGAAAAAACTCTGAAGCTAGTCATTCTTTGGGAGCTGCGTAACGCGCGTGGAAGACACCGACCCTCTCCTGTTCCAAGCGTTAGTTTAGCCTGTTATATTTCTCCGGTCATCTTTTCACTCGTTATAGGAGTTACAAACATCATAAAGTAGTTAATTTAAAGCGTTTTATAGCAATTTATATCCGTTTAGTGCGATTTTGGGACATTTATTTTTGCAACGATGTGAAAAGTTGGGCACGCTTTTCAGTTCATCCCGAACGTAGTTGACATTTCCACATGGCAAGAGGACAGCTTTCCACCAAAAGACGATTTCTCCCAAGAAAGGATCCTTTGCCCAAGATACTGATGGAAGAACAGCTCAAGGTAGGACATTTTTATTATGATAAATCGTGTTTCTGTCGAAACATTTTAGTGGCTTAGGACGCCATGTTTTTTGACGTAGCTTCGCTTGGCGCAAACTGTATTGAAAAGTAAGGATAAATTAAAAAATGTAATAACGCAATTGTATTAAGAATTAAATTGTCTATCAATCCCTGTCCACCCTATATTTTTTAGTCACGTTTATGAGTATTTATGTATAAGAGTAGATCACTGTCTAAGTGGCGCAAGGACATTTTCTGACCAGCTGAGCTACATTTCACATTGTCTAACCATGATTTTGGTGGCTAAATATAAACATTTTCGATCAAACTGTATATGCATGTTGTAATGTGATGTTACAGGAGTGTCATCGGAAGAATTCTGAGAAGGTTAGTGAAAAAATTAATATCTTTTGGCGATGTTGACTTTTATCGCTCACTTTGGCTAGAATCAATGCTGGGCTGCTAATTGCTATGTGCTAAGCTAATATAACGATTTATTGTGTTTTCGCTGTAAGACACTTAGAAAATCTGAAATATTGTCTGTATTCACAGGATCTGTGTCTTTCGATTCGTGTATGCTGTGTATTTTTACGAAATGTTTGATGATTAGTAGTTAGGTAAACACGTTGCTCATTGTAATTATTCTAGTCCATTTGTGATGGTGGGTGCAATTGTAAACTATGCCATATACCTGAAATATGCACTTTTTTCTAACAAAACCTATCCCATACCATAAATATGTTATCAGACTGTCATCTAATGAGTTTTTTTGTTGGTTAGGGGCTATAAATATCTTAGTTTAGCCGAATTGGTGATGGCTACTGGTGTTGGTGGACAAATAAAAGATGGTGGATTATGCTAATGTGTTTTTAGGTAATAGATGTACATCTTTACATATTGTGTCTTCCCTGTAAAACATTTTAAAAATCGGAAATGTTGACTGGATTCATAAGATCTGTGTCTTTCATTAGCTGTATTGGACTTTAATGTGTGAAAGTTAAATATTTTAAAAAAATATTTTTTTTGAATTTCGCGGCACTGGTTTTTCAGTGGGGGGGGGGGGGTGTGCCGCTAGCGCCACGCTGATCCTAGACAGGTTAATATGTTTGCAGTCAACCCCTAGTGATGTAACTGCCTACGTCAACACCTTCTACTCATGAGACCAGGCCCATGCATATACAGTTATACAAGCTTGCAGGAGAAAACAATAGTTTAGTGTTTTCTAAGGGCTCAGAGGTAATTTTCCATTTCCGTGTAGCTGACAGTGGTATGTTTGACTGGTCTCTTATCTATTTACTCCCCTGCAGGTGTCTGTGTATCTCTTTTAGCCTTGAGGCGCTTTCTCACAGACACCCTGTTTTGACTGCAGTAACTCACACATCTCTCAGACCATTTCTTATAAGAGGCAGAGACTAGAAAAGAACTGTGGAACAGTATTAAACCTTATAATGCATATATTGCTAATCTGTGATCCAGGACCCTATAAATGTAGTGGGGGAGGGTCTTATTGCCCTTCATCTTCTATTAATACAACATAAGCATAATCAATTATTATAATACATCAATCATTTGGTGCAGCCCCTATCATGACCCCAAGGTGACCCCCATTACTTTCAACCATACTATTGTCTTTGTGAGAGACCAAAAGAGCTGAATAGCCTAAAAATAAGAACAGTTGACGGAAACAAGCTTATTTCGTACATTTGATACGTAACAGGAAGAGTAGTGGCACTCCACAGCTGATTTATCTTTGCATCTGATAAGGTGCCATTCACAACAACCCTCTGATATCGTCCCGGTGGTCTACTGTAACAAAGGCTTTCTTAAAAGGTCATTTACCACCTTCACAAGTGCAGTCTCAGTGCTATGATGGGGTCTAAAACTAGACTGAAGCGTTTCGTATATATTGTTTGTCTTCAGAAAGGCAGTGAGTTGCTGCACAACAGCTTTTTCAATATTTTTTGAGAGGAATGGGAGATTCGATATAGGCCAATAGTTTTTATATTTTCTGTATCATCAAGGTTTGGCTTTTTCAAGAGAGGCTTCACATGTTCCAGAAGCTATTTCTGCCACACAAAAAAAGCATTTTGAATTAAAAAAAGGTTGACATTCAAACGGCGCCCCTGTGAAGTAGTGACACGGGACATATGCCTAGTTTCCTGAAACGAGTCACATATGGTTAAGTAGATGCATTTCGAAATGCAAATATCCAAGGTCGTGCATGAGCACTGAGGCTGAGAAAAAGTTATATGTATTAATGGTTGTGTATGATGCTGAAATGATTGTTTGATAAATCAGACTTTTTCTATGCGTACGAACATTCTCAATTCCGTATGGAAGTAGTATTTTAGAATAGTTTCTATGCAATATGGATAAATGAGGCCTCAGGACTTTGGACAGTTAACCCAGGATAGATGCAGGCCTGTAGTTACCTTGGTCTGCATAACTACTTTTAGTTTTTGGTCTACCATATTACCATTTATCTGGCTTTCCCAGACACCTTTCCCTCTTTTCATTATACTTTAAAACAAACCGATCAATACTGCTCATGTGGAGTAGGATATGGCTGAGGCAGAGCTGGATAGCTCTCCTTGACTGCAGTTTGTGTGTTTTATGTGTGTGCAGAACATCAGCAGTGATGATAGTGAATATGAAGGTCAGTGGAGGATTGATGGCGTCTCTCTCCCCAGCAATCAGCCTACAATCGGAGCTCTGTGAACTACTAACTGTAATCCAGGGGAAGCGAGTTGCCAGTTAGGGAAGTAGTCTAGCTGTGCTGACAATTATGCTTCTCAGCACTGGGCCATAGTAGCATCAATAGCTCCATTAGGGAGAAACAATTAAAGCAGCAATTCAGGAAATGGACCTGTCATTTGGCACTGATACATTTCTACCTCATCTTGTACAAGGCATCAAAAAGTGGCAAAAATGTGATAAAAATAACTAGTGATGAGGATAATAACAATAATATTAAGAGTGCAATGTCCTCCTGTGGCAGCACAATGGAAAGCCGATTTCTTATTTTCCCCTCTTGTTCAATCACTGCACCGGGAGTTTGGTTTTCAGAATTCATTTAGTCTATTACAGTGGGATGAGGGAGAAAGCAAAACAAGGAGGAGCAACACTGTTAAGTGAGAAATAGATGACTTGTTCAGAGGGGGAATCGCAGGGGAAGGCTGGAACAGAGGATTGTGGAGGAAGACAATGGGCGGCAATTCATCATAATTTCGAGTTAATTCATGATTAGACAAATGGGGCCATTGTAGGCTACTTCAATGGAGTTCCAATTAACCTTTCTCGAAAGCAGAGTGGAGACCCATATTATGTGGGCTGGGGGAGAGGATTGGGACTAGTTTGGTGGAAATATCACTTAGAATGAAGAGGGAGCACCAGAAAATGCAATGTACTGTACAGTGTGGTAATGCTGCATTATGTACAAATGGATTCCCAGGAGAAGCAAGCTTTTATAGGGAAGCATAAATCGCCACAGCACCAGGGAAAACAACTCTCAAAGCAACAAATTAAGGCGCGAAGAATTGTTCCACTAATTGTTGTGGGCATCACAGCAAAGCCGAGTTTAGTATCAGCCACTATGTTTGCTGCAGACACGACTAGAAACGACCACCCCGTTGCAGCAGTTCAAGTTAAAAAGTCAAATAAAAGGAATGCATGGGTTGCGTTAATAAAGTTTACAACTGTAATTACACATAATAGCCCACATTTAGTGGGCTAAACATAACACTGCAAAGCCATTCATGGTGCTAACTAATGCATAGACCTCTGAGTACAGATGAATTACCAAAGTAGTTATATACCTGCGTCTCCACTTCTTAGCTGTGAATTTGTTTTTAAACATGACAGGTGGTTATGTACGATCATGTGTTCAGGAAGTGCTCTAAAGCAAGGTAAGTGGAAAAGAAAAGTGACAGTCATTGGTAAACATAGGAAGCCAATTTGAATGGCTTAAAACGCACTGTGCTACCCATTACCACTGGATTTCTTAAAAGGGTACAAACGGAAGGTTACATGCACCTGTGTGTTAAACTAAGCTTGATTGCATTGGAAAAACCAGTAAGGATATGGCAGCAGGTCAATTGATCTGTCGTTGTTACCGTGTCAAGTGATTATGATACCAGACAGCTTGGTCTAGATACTCTACTCCTGACCCCAATGATATATCGACCTATCAGGAGCATCGGAAACAGTAAGGCTGATGAATATAAAAATACTTATTAGGCCTTTTATTTAATTCAAATGTTTCACCTAAAATGGTAAAATAATGTAATATATGCCATTTGAAATAACTTTATAGACTGCACCTTCATTTGATAAAAATATATAGATTAAATAACTCAATAACAATTTACTAGATTTAGTTACACATTTCAAATATGGACTGTCCAGAGCTATTTTATCTTGACAAGAAATTACACTGTACAAAAATGTAAACGTAACATGTAAAGTGTTGGTCCCATGTTTCATGAGCTGAAAAAAAGATCCCAGACATTCTCCATACGCACAAAAAGCTCTTTTTTTTTTTTTTTTTACATCCCTGTTAGTGAGTATTTCTCCTTTGCCAACTCATTCTGATTGTGTCACACCCTGATCTGTTTCACCTGATCTTGTGATTGTCTCCACCCCCTCCAGGTGTCACCCATCTTCCCCATTATTGCCTACGTATTTAAACCTGTGTATTCTGTCTGTCTGTGCCAGTTCGTCTTGTATGTTCCAAGTCAACCACCGTGTTTTTCCCCGTGCTCCTGCCTTTTCTATTCTCTTTTGCTAGTCCTCCTGGCTTTGACCCTTGCCTGTTTTCTGGACTCTATACCTGCCTGCCCTGACCTCAAGCCTGCCTTCCACATTGT
Source organism: Salvelinus fontinalis (assembly GCF_029448725.1). NCBI lineage: Eukaryota > Metazoa > Chordata > Actinopteri > Salmoniformes > Salmonidae > Salvelinus > Salvelinus fontinalis. The sequence continues at coordinate 6,740,826 of NC_074699.1, forward strand.
ACCACACTGTACCTGGACTCTGAACTGGTTTTGTCCTTTTGCCTGTCCACGACCATATCAAAGACTCAAACCATCTGCCTCCCGTGTCTGCAACTGGGTCTCGCCTTGTGCCCTTATAGATTGTCTGGGCATGGCTCCCCAGTGGGTGGGGCCTAGCCCTCACAGACCCACCAATGTCTGCTCCATTGCCCAGTACTGTGAAATCAATAGATTAGGGCCTATTTAATTTTTTTTAATTGACAGATTTCCAAATATGAATTGTAAGGCTATACAGGCCGATTTTTGCAGCTGTGGAGGAAACCCTGACTGATTTAAAACTCGTGCTGAATACATGTTTTTTCAAGTTCTCGTAAGAGTGTCTCATATGGATTACATCTTCACTCATCGGATCGTTCTATTATTGAACGAGTCTCTGAATACAAATACAATACCTTGGTATTTGCATTGACAATGGCGCCGGAGGGGATGGCTGCCATTTTACATGCTCCTAAGCCACTGTGCTATTTTTGTGTAACTTGTTTTTTACATAATGTTGCTGCTACCGTCTCTTATGACCGAAAATAGGTGATTACTCACCTCGAACTGTACAAATATTTTTTTCTTTAAGAGTCCAACGCAAAGGATATACTGCTTTCTGGGAACGGGCCCAAATCCCAGTCATTTGTGTGAAGAAAAGATGGAGAAAAAGTGGGGCAGAGGTTGGGCTGCCTTCTGAGAATTCGTAGGCGAGTGGGTGAACCCCCACTGCCATCTGTACTATTGGCCAATGTGCAATCATTGGAAAACAAAACAGATGATCTATGATCAAGATTATCCTACCAACGGGACATTTTTAACTGTTTCACTGAGTAGTGGCTGAATGTCTGGTAAACAAACACACCAAACTTAATGATGGTGTTGGAGTCGTGTCTGGCCATGCAGTCGTGGGTGAAAAGGGAGTACAGGAGGTGACTAAGCACACACCCCTGAGGGGCCCCAGTGTTGAGGATCAGCGTGGCAGACGTGTTGTTGCCTACCCTTACTACCTGGGTGCAGCCCATTAGGAAGTCCAGGATCCAGTTGCAGAGGGAGGTGTTTAGGCACAGGGTCCTTAGCTTGGTGATGAGATTTGTGGGCACTATGGTGTTGAATGCTGAGCTGTAGTCAATGAACAGCATTCTCACATGTGTTCCTTTTGTCCAGGTGGGAAAGGGCAGTGTGGAGTGCGATTGATATTGCGTCATCTGTGGATCCGTTGGAGCGGTATGCGAATTGGAGTGGGTCTAGGGTATCAAGGGAAATTCTGTTGATGTGAGCCATGACCAGTCTTTCAAAGCACTTCATGGCTTCCGACGGGAGTGCTACGGGGCAGTTATCATTTAGTCAGCTTAGCTTCCCATTCTTGTGCACAGGGACTATGGTGGTCTGCTTGAAAAATGTAGGTATTATTGACTCGGTCAGGGAGAAGTTGAAAATGTCAGTTAACCTCTCTTGGGGATGTGGGACGTTAGCGAAGGGCGCCATATTCAAAACAACAGAAATCCCATAATTTAAATTCCTCAAACATACAAGTATTTTAAAGCTACGCTTGTTGTAAATCCAGCCAAAGTGTCCAATTTCAAAAAGGTTTTACGACGAAAGCACACCAAATGATTATGTAAGGTATGAGCCAAGTCACAGAAAAAGACAGCATTAACAAAAAGCAGAAAGAGAAAATTAATTACTAACCTTTGATAATCTTCATCAGATGACACTCATAGGACTTCATGTTACACAATACATGTATTTTATGTTCGGTAAAGTTCATATTTATATCCCAAAATCTGTGTTTAGGCAAGACGCTACTGTATCACTTGGCAAAAAGCCTGAGAAAATGCATAGCGCCACATTAAAATGAATGACTATGAAAATTACTATAAAATCAAACTTTCATTAAATCACAGATGAAAGATATCAAATTAAAGCTACACTGGTTGTGAATCCAGCCAACATGTCAGAATTCAAATAGGCTTATCAGCGAAAGGATACGATGCTATTATCTGAGCATAGCACCATTGTAAACAAAATAGAGAAAACATTTCAACCCTGCAGGAGCGACACAAAGCGCAGAATAAAAATATAATTCATGCCTTACCTTTGACGAGCTTCTGTTGTTGGCACTCCAATATGTCCTATAAACATCAAAAATGGTCCTTTTGTTTGATTAATTCTGTCGATATATATCCAAAATGTCCATTTATTTGCCGCGTTTGATCCAGAAAAACACTGGTTCCAACTTGCTCAAACATGACGACAAAACATATCAAAGGTAACTGTAAACTTTGCCCAAAAATGTCAAACTACTTATGAAATACAACTTTAGGTATTTTTTAACGTTAATAATCAATAAAATTGAAGACGGAATGATATGTGTTCAATACAGGATTAAAACGATATGTAGCATGCCTTCTGTTTGATTGAAATGCATGTCTAGGACACCAGAAGTGCCTCGACTTCAAGATGGCCGTATTTCTTCATTACACAAAGGAATAACCTCAATCTATTTCTCACGACTGTTGACATCCAGTGGAAGCCGTAGGAACTGCAAACAAGTTGCTTAGAAATCTGGTTTCCCAATAAAAACTCATTGAAAAGACAGTGACCTCCCAAAAAAACATTATCTGAATTGTTTGTCCTCGGGGTTTCGCCTGCTAAATAAGTTCTGTTATACTCACAGACATGATTCAAACAGTTTTAGAAATTTCAGAGTGTTATCCAAATCTACTAATAATATGCATATCCTATCTCATGGCGATGAGTAACTGGCAGTTGAATTTGGGTACGTTTTTCATCCAAACGTGAAAATGCCCTACCCGAGAGAAGTTAACCTCTCCAGGATGCTAACGTCCCACCTGACCAACATCCGGTGAAAGTGCAGGGTGCCAAATTCAAACAACAGAAATCTCATAATTAAAATGCCTCAAACATACAAGTATTATAAACCATGTGATTATGTAAGGTCAGTACCTAGTCACAGAAAAACACAGCCATTGTTCCAGCCAAAGAGAGGAGTCACAAAAAGCAGAAAGAGTTAAAATTAATCACTAACCTTTGATGTTCTTTATCAGATTACACTCATAGGACGTCATGTTACACAGTACATGTTTTTTTTGTTCGATAAAGTTCACATTTATATCCAAAAACCTGTTTACATTGGCGCGTTATGTTCAGTAGTTCCAAAACATCCAGTGATTTTACACAGAGCCACATCAATTTACAGAAATACTCATAGTAAAAACTGCTAAAAGATACAACTGATATGCTTGGAATTTTAGATCCACTTCTCCTTAATGCAACCGCTGTGTCAGATTTTAAAAAAACTTTACAGAAAAAGCACACCATGCAATAATCTGAGTACAGCACTCAGACACAATATCAAGCCATACAGATATCCGCCATGTTGTGGAGTCAACAGAAGCCAGAAATAGCATTATAAATATTCACTTACCTTTGATGATCTTCATCAGAATGCACTCCCAGGAATCCCACTCCACAATAAATGTTTGTTTTGTTCGATAAAGTCCATCATTTATGTCCAAATACCTCCTTTTCTTTTGCGCGTTTAGCCCAGTAATCCAAATTCATGAGGCGCGATCACTAGGTGCAGACGAAACGTCAAAAAGTTCCGTTACAGTCCGTAGAAACATGTCAAACGATGTATAGAATAAATCTTTAGGATGTTTTTAACATAAATCTTCAATAATGTTCAGACCGGAGAATTCCTTTATCTTCAGAAATGCAATGGAACTCAAACTCACGTGAACGCGCGTGGTCAGCTCATGGCACTCTGGGAGAGACCTTACTCAATCCCCTCTCATTCGCCCCCACTTCACAGTAGAAGCCTCAAACAAGGTACTAAAGACTGTTCTGTTATACTCACAGACATCATTAAAACAGTTTTACAAAACTCTGAGTGTTTTCTATCCAAATATACTAATAATATGCATATCCTAGTATCTGGGCCTGAGTAGCAGGCAGTTTACTCTGGGCACGCTTTTCATCCGGACGTGAAAATACTGCCCCCTAACCCAATAAAGTTGTGGTATATTTAATGTCTTAGTTGATGACAAATGGTAGAAGCGGGAAGATTGACGGGCGGCTAGACCTCACTAGTCGCACGATTTCGTCTAGAGAGAGAGAGGAGTAAGAGGTCAAGGTGTAGGGTAGTTCTGTGTAAATGAGACCGGTGGACTCAATAGAGTGAATGAGGAGGGGATGTTGTGAATCTTCTTTTCAAAGTGGTTAACAAAGTCATCCCCATAGAAGGAGGAGAGGGGGGGTAGTGGAGGATAAGGAAGATGAAAAATAGTTTCCTAGGGTTAGAGGCAGAAGATAGAAATTGAGTGATATAAAGTGGTTTTAGCAGTGGATACAGAGGAAGAGAAGGTAGAGAGGAGGGAGTGAAAGGATAATAGGTCCTCAGGAAGTTTAGTTTTCCTCCATTTTCGCTCAGCTGCCCGAAGCCCTGTTCTGTAAGCTCGCAATGGGTCACTCGGCCACGGAGCAGGAGGGGTGGGCCGAGCTGGCCGGGAGGAAAGGGTACAGTGCGAGTCATGGGATGCAGAAAGGGAGGAGAGTAGGGTTGAAGAGGCAGAATCAGGAAACAGGAGGGAGAATGATTTAGCAGAAGGGAGAGATGATAGGATAGAAGAGGAGAGAGTAGAGGGAGAGACAAAGAGAAGATTGCGATGGCGCATGACCATCTGGGTAGGGGCTGAGTGACTAAAGTACTTTGTTTCTCCAACCCTAAAGGGAAACAAAGTAGTGATATGGGACCTAGAGGGGAGTTGCTGTGAGATAAGTAGGTGAACAGCCTCTGGTAAAGGTGAGGTAAATTGTATTGCCTACCTTGTGAGTTGGAAGGGATTGGGAAAGGGTGAGGTCAAAAGAGGCAAGGAGGGGAAAGAGAGAGTTGGAAAGAAATTAATCAAAGGCAGACGTTGGGAGGTTGAAGTTGGCCAGTACAATGAGCGGTGAGAAATCATCTGGAAATTTGCTTATCAAGGTGTCAAGCTCATTGAGGAACTCTCCAAGGGCACCTGGTGGGCGATGGATGACAACAATGTTAAGCTTGAGTGGACAAGTGACAGTGACATAAGACTCCTGAATATCTAATCAAATGGCTACCCACACTATTTGCACCCCCCCCCCCCTTTTACGCTGCTGCTACTCTGTCATTATCTATGCATAGTCACTTTAATAGCTCTACTTATATATTACCTCGACTAACTGGTGCCCCCGCACTTTGACTCTGTACCATTACCCCCTGTATATAGCCTCACTATTGTTATTTTACTGCTGCTCTTTAATTATTTGTTATTTTTATTTCTTAACTGCATTGTTGGTTAAGGGCTTGTATGTACGCATTTCACTGTTCACCTGTTGTATTTGGCGCATGTGACAAATACAATTTTATTTGATCAAAATAAATAAACGCACAGCTCTCCAACCATATGTAGAACACCTGCTCGTTCTCTTTGCCATGTGTTTCCTGAGTTCCCTTGGAACCTGGGGAAGAGATGCTCCCGCACAAAGTTGTTGGGATTTGTTGAGGTGCGCACAGTAACCTTCTCTGCTGAACTAGCAGTGATCTGAAGTTTACGTGTGTCATACCACGCATGGAAGGCACTGTGGTTTAGTGACCTCCTCCAATCTGGCACATTTACACTCCTCCAGCTTAAAATAAACGTAGAAAAAGAACAAGCATTTCTGACACTGCATATTGATGCCGTGTTCACCATGAGGCTGCTGGAACTTGATGACTGTTTGGTTTATCTTTGATGCACTAGTGCAGAAGGCTCCCCACTGGAACATTGGCTCCTTCCAAACTCTTAAGTGAGTTGTGGGAGTGGTACGTAGGAGGTAGAGATGGAGAAGCGCCTGGGGTTCTGTCAGAGAACTCGTCACTTGGCTTATGACGTTTGTAACAGATCTCGCTAAACCTTTTTGGAGCTAAATTACGCGGCGTCCCCGAGTTCCACTGACATTGCTCTTCTGTACAGGACACCCCTGTCAATCCTCCATACACTGCATTCTGCATCTTCAACAATAAACTACAGCTAGCATAGTCGGTTACAGTACAGAACACAAGTTTGCATTTGTGTTCACAGTTAACTAGTTTACACAGTTCCCTTCTAACTAGTAGGTTTCGGTTATGTTGGTAATTTCGTATTTGATTCTAAAACGCACCTTGATCCTGTACCCTCCTCATTGCCATTCGAGATTAGACTGATATACCTACACAATGAGCCAGTGAAACCAATAACTGTGTGTGCATGTTGTAATAGTTAATGTTTTCAGTTCTGGTGAGTGATATTCCATAGTATTGCAGGTGCATGACTGCAAGACTTCGACCTGCTCCTGCAACACAAGAACACCGTGCAGTCTCCACCGTGCTGACAGATGATACAAGAATTCAAGCAGAATGATGGTGTGTTTTGCTCTGACTGGGCTGGACATTTGCTTTCAGGAACACCAGGTTGTCATCCTCAATACAATGAATAAGCACCCGCACAACTTTGCCACTCTGGAGGAATTGATATGCTCCTCATGTCTGACCCAGCCACACCGAGAGACAAGACAATATACTTGCCACACATCTTCGTAGGTGATATGTGGGAATTTTTTCATATCGTCCTCCCACTCTTCAGTATTGTGCAGATGTGGCACAGACTTGCCGTTCGACTTTTAACATTTTTTCTTGGTATGATCCCAGACATTTTGAGCTAGCTAGCTAGCTAGCTAACATTTGCAAAACAGCAAGAACGTCACAACGGAAGTCATCCACAAAACAGAACGTTCGGACATTGTTTTGTTTCGGGTTCTTAAATAAAGTAGCCTAACAACCAATAAAAAGAAATGGCTATAAAGTTTTGCATATACTACACATAGAAACATAAGGAATAGTGTTTTTTTAATTTGTTATAGGATGTTTTTAAGTGCTCAGGAGTAGGAACTTAAGGCTCCCGGAGTGGAGAAGAGGAACTGGAGACCGGTTGTGACTTCTGGATGGAGGTTCGGACCTGTAGGTCAGACAGGCTCCGTGAAAACTCCTTTACGTTATCCAGCAGGGTTTTTAGTGCTTGGTCATGTTGATCCAGTAGGGTGCCTTGACCAACAAGAATTTGGTGAAGCGTTGAAGAGTCTGCTGGGTTCATCGTTGGCCAGATCATACTGTTACGATGAGCGGAAGGGGGGGAATCCAAGAGAGGACTCAGCAGAGGAAACCGGGATGAATGCACAAAATGTTTATTGAACACAGCAAATGGGGAGTGCAGATCCGGGGCAGCTCAGATGAGTTGCAATAACCAGGAGTGTAGAGTGAGGTTGGAGTTGTCAATGTGGAACAGGGGAATAGGTTCTGGGGGAAATCCAAGGTAATGGTGGTGAGTAATATCCAGAGCAAGGTGGTTGGTGGTGACATGTGGAACAGGAGACAGGAGCCAGAGACAGAGCGGTACTGCAAGGAGAGGACAAAAATGATGTAAGGCAGGGTAGAACAAACAGGATCTAGAGCAAAGACAAAAGGCTAGAATCATAACTGACTGATTAGAGATTACGATCTGGCAGTGTGGAGTTGGCAGGAATGAGTATATGTAGAGGTCTTGATTTATGGGACGATATGCAGCTGGTAGGTATTAGCTCTGACTCCAGCACACCTGTCTTCAATCACACCAAGGGAGAGAAAAAGAGAGAGGGGGGGGGGGAGAACTGAAGGTTAGGACAACACCGGATGGACACCAGAGGGCATAGTGGGAGCAGATGTGACAATTTTTGTTTGTTTCGTTTTTATTTTTTTTATTACAGTGTGTCACGCCCTGACCATAGTAAGCTGTTTTTCTCTGTGTTGGTTGGGGCGTGATAGTGACTAGGGTGGGTCATCTAGGGTTTTTGTATGTCTATGTTGGCCTGATATGGTTCCCAATCAGAGACAGCTGTTTATCGTTGTCTCTGATTGGGGATCATATTTAGGTAGCCATTTCCCTTTTGTGTTTGTGGGATCTTGACTATGTTTCGTTGCCTGTCTGCACTATTTTGTATAGCTTCACATTTCGTTTGTGCTTTATTCTTTGGTGAGTTTTCAGTTTATTAAAAATATGTGGAACTCGACTCACGCTGCGCCTTGGTCTCACTCATACAATGATTGTGACACAGTGAGCAGTTGTAATCAGAATAAAGGCCATAATAATATTTATAAAGGCCAACATATAGCCCTAATGACGCTTTACAAGGTGACCATCTGTGTTTGAAAGAGTATTTTCCAGTAAGCAACAATTACAAAATAAAGACAATATTTCTGTAATTCAGTGATATTTATTCCCATAGTAATTTGTTATGGATCCATAACTAAATCAACATCTGCATTTTGAAAGAGTATTTTTAGCATTATATTATTAACGAAAGCATAAAGATACTGATGAAGAAATATAGTACTGTACATGATATGCTTTGACATTTGGATAATAAAGTATTTGAAGCATTTGGAAGATATAAGCCACCTGCATTTGTTTATTAGGCTACTGTGCAGTCTGACAAGTAAACGTAGTAGACATGGGAAAGTGTCTAATTCCTTACATAAGGGAGAGCAGGCCATGTCCAGACTTTCTCGGTGACCTCAAGTACCTTCAATAATGGCTGTACTAGAGAATGTGGGCAGCTGGTGGCCCAAGGCTGGTTAGGATACAATGCTAGAGACACTATGTAATTGTGATGAACTGAGAGAATATTACGGTAGCACTGTAATTTATTAATCATATGCTGTCTTCCCTGCTCCTCTGCTTTTACCTCTGTCTTTTACACCTCTCTCCCCACCTCCTCTTTCTTCCTCTTTTTTTAATAATGCACACCATATGTGCATTGAAGTACATATTGAACTTGTATTTATAATATTACAATTATAATATGTATGATTAATGTATTTATAACACCTGGATAATGAACTTTCAATAAAGTGTTCCACTTTTTCCATTGGTGGAAATTAAGTATCTCATTAAAATATTACACCTATCCTGTGTCCTCAGATTAATGCAGATGAAGGGATTTAGATATGCATAGGAAGTGTAATGTACTGGTTGTTTTCTGTATATATGATCATGTTTCTAGTCTATTGCATCGTTGCAATGTGTAATCATTGATGGAGCAGGAGTGATAAACACTGTTGAAGTGTATATTTGTAATACATATTGTACATGCAGACACGGCATCATTCAAAGAATGGAGTTTGATATACCTGGTACTGGATATGACTGAAAAAGAATGTCTCACAGAGATTCATACCTGAACTGCACCTTAATTTGCAAAGGAACAGTGCATGATCAGTGAATATATTCAATGTGCAGGCTACAGTGTGGGGATAACTACATGTATATAAGACTTGCATCCTTGGCACGATAGTTATTATATTCTACTCAATCCATAGACTTCATTCATGCCATTCAGACTTGAAGATGATACAACAACTATGATTGCTGAGGTTCATAGGTTCTGAACTAATATTCATACCAAACGCTTTAGGGTCCGTACACAGATCGACTACATACTGTAACTAGCTACACGTCCATAGGCATACAGTTATATTTATCCTCCACTACACAATAAGCAAGTAAATAGTTAGCTAGCTATGTTACTTCAGCTGCATGGCAAATATAAGCAAGGCAAGCTTACACAATTGTACATTCAATTTGCAGTAAATTCTTTAACTAGCTAGATTCTTTACATCCACTGTTTCACAAGACGACAGCCTGGTTTAATGGTTTTCTCAGGAGTCCCAAAAACATTAAACAACACGCATTACAATTACATACTCATGTCATAACACTAGCTAGCTAGCTAATGTTAGCTAGTCAGCTAACTTGCTAAATAGCGATTTACGTAAATGAACTTAATGACAAAAAAATATGCACAATAGTTGTCTCTACATTAACTAACATATTCCTCTCAATTGTAAATGTTTTGCTTGACTCGTTATAATGTCTTACATTTGCTTCCACCGTAATGTTTTGTCAGCCATCTTTACTGAAGGAAGTCACCAGCGACGGATGGCTCGCGTTAAATTCGTCATTGGAACAACTTGATATGATTGGTCATAAAAAACCTTGGGACCCAAATGCATAATTAGGGACTTGGGAAGATTGGCTGGCCCTTAGATGTACACAGAGAGCTAACATTAATAATATGCGTGTCAATCTTTCGTTCCGGGACCTATTTGGTCGGATCCCGTTCCTCTCGTGGAATGAAAAATAATTGTTACTTTTTGCAATGTTGTCACGATCGTCTTGCTGTGAGAGATTGGACCAAGGCGCAGCGTGTGCAAAATACATCTTCTTTATTTAAAGAAGAGAGAAAACAAACAAGAAACGAACAACTATACATGAACTAACAAAATAACAAAACTGACGACCGTGAAGCTATAAAGACAGATAGTGCTGACACAAACACTACACATAGAAATTATTTTTTAATAAACAAAACAGAAAACACGACGAACACTTGAATAATTACAAAAACAATAAACGACGTAGACAGACCTGGACGACGAACTTACATGAAACACGAAGAACGCATGAACAGGAAAACTGACTACATAAAACAACGAACAAACAAAACCGAAACCGAAACAGTCCCGTGTGGCGTAACATGCACAGACACTGACACAGGAGACAACCACCCACAAACAAACAGTGTGAAAACACCTACCTTAATATGGCTCTCAGTCAGAGGAAATGAAAACCACCTGCCTCTAATTGAGAGCCATATCAGGTCACCCTATTACCAACATAGAAACACATAACATAGACTACCCACCCAAACTCATGCCCTGACCGTCAAACACATACCAAATAACAGAAAACCGGTCAGGAACGTGACAAATGTAAAAATTCGAATAAAAGCAATAGAAGTTCATTCAAAATATTAATTTTCAGTCCGGGCCTGATATTCTGAGTTGATTTGGGTTGGTTCAGCCAGGGGTTATGGTTTGCGTAACATTGTAACCTACACTACCGGTCAAAGGTTTTAGAACACCTACTCATTCCATGGTTTTTCTTTATTTTTACTATTTTCTACATTGTACAATATTAGTGAAGAAATCACAACTATGAAATAACAGATTTGGAATCATGTAGTAAGCAAAAAACTGTTAAACAAATAAAAATATGTTTTTATTTGAAATTCTTCAAATAGCAACCCTTTGCCTTTGACAGTTTTACACACTCTTGGCATTCTCTCAACCAGCTTCATGAGGTAGCCACCAGGAATGCATTTCAATTAACAGGTGTGCCTTTTTAAAAGTTAATTTGTGGACTTTTTTCCTTCTTAATGTGTTTGAGCCAATCAGTTGTGTTGTGACAGGTAGGGGTGGTATAAAGAAGATAGCCCTATTTGGTAAAAGACCAACTCCATATTATGGCAAAAACAGCTCAAATAAGAAAAGAGAAATGACAGTCCATCATTACTTTAAGACATGAAGGTCAGTCAATATAGAACATTTCAAAAACTTTGAAAGTTTCTTCAAGTGCAGTCGCTAAAACCACCAAGCTTTATTATGAAACTGGCTCTCATGAGGACCGACACAGGATTGGAAGTCCCAGAATTACTTCTGCTGCATAGGAAAAGTCCATTAAAGTTACCAGACTGAGAAATTTCAGCCCAAATAAATGCTTCAGAGTTCAAGTAACAGACACATCTCAACATCAACTGTTCTGAATCAAGCCTTTATGGTTGAATTGCTGCAAAAAAAAACACTACTAAAGGACACCAATAATTATAATAAGAGACTTGCTTGGGCCAAGAAACTCTAGCAATGGACATTAGACGGGTGGAAATCTGTACTTTAGCCTGATGTGTCCAAATTGTCGATTTTTGGTTCCAACAGCCATGTCTTTGTGAGACGCAGAATAGGTGAACGGATGACCTCTGCATGTGTGGTTCCCACCATGAAGCATGGAGGAGGTGTGATGGTGTGGGGGTGCTTTGCTGGTTACATTGTCAGTGATTTATTTAGAATTCAAGGCACACACTTAACCAGCATTGCTTCCAAAGACTTCTGCAGTGATATGCCATCCCATCTGCTTTGCCCTTAGTGGGACTATCATTTGTTTTTCAACAGAACAATGACCCAACGCACCTCCAGGCTGTGTAAGGGCTAGAGAGTGATGGAGTGATGGAGTGCTGTATCAGATGACCTGGCCTCCACAATCACCCAACATCAACCCAATTATGATGATTTGGGATGAGTTGGACCACAGAGTCTTATTCCAAGACTGTTGGAAAAGCATTCCAGGTGAAGCTGGTTGAGAGAATGCCAAGAGAATCTGAGAATCTGAAGAATCTAAAATATATTTGTTTTGTTTAACACTTTTTTGGTTACTAAATGATTCCATATGTGTTATTTCATGTTTTCATGTCTTCATTATTAGTCGATTCATTTTCAAAAGTGGGGGGGGGGGGCAGTTGAGTGAGCTGGGGCTTTTTATGGCCCCGCCCCTGCGAGCTTGTCAGCTTGTGACATGGTGAGAGAGGGCCTACATGTAAGATATTTTGTGAATAGTGCTAAAAAACGTATTCTATTTGAAGAGGTTTTTGACCATTCAGGGACCTAATCTCAAACACTCATGAAAACATGAACAATGTTGTTTACAATAAAGAATGTGAATTTGTTAATAAAAATGTTTTGGGGTAAGTTATATCCATGAAAATAAACATGTTTAAAAAAGTGACATTTTGGAGAGATTTTTGCACACTAGGGGAAGCCGAGGCTTTGTTATGGATAAACGTTTATAAAGATAGATTGGTATCAGATACGGTGTCTCTTCCATTGTGGACAAGATGTTGGGGAATCACTGAAAGGGAATATTGACCAATTGAACATTTCAGTGAACAGCTCAGTAAACACAGGTGTTTTGTTACATTTCAGGCTTCTATGATATATTTAAAGTGTCATATTGGGATGAAAACACAAAATTGAATGCAATTAAACTATATCTGACATGGTACAGGTGTCTTATTTTTTTAAAGTTCATAACCATGTATATGCGGTGTATATACTTTGTGTGACATTGATATAAACGATCATACACTGTTTACCAGGGGGCAGGGCTACCGACGTTAAGGCTAATCTTAAGATGGTGCTGGCTAAAGCTAAATCTGGCGAGTGTAGAGAGTATAGAGATATTGTTATCCACGTCGGCACCAACGATGTTAGGATGAAACAGTCAGAGGTCACCAAGTGCAACATAGCTTCAGCGTGTAAATCAGCTAGAAAGATGTGTCGGCATCGAGTAATTGTCTCTGGCCCCCTCCCAGTTAGGGGGAGTGACGAGCTCTACAGCAGAGTCTCAGCACTCAATCGCTGGTTGAAAACTGTTTTCTGCCCCTCCCAAAAGATAGAATTTGTAGATAATTGGCCCTCTTTCTGGGACTCACCCACAAACAGGACCAAGCCTGACCTGCTAAGGAGTGACGGACTCCATCCTACCTGGAGGGGTGCTCTCATCTTATCTACCAACATAGATAGGGCTCTAACTCCTTTAGCCCCACAATGAAATAGGGTGCAGGCCAGGCAGCAGGCTGTTAGCCAACCTGCCAGCTTAGTGGAGTCTGCCAATAGCACAGTCAGTGTAGTCAGCTCAGCCATACCCATTGAGACTGTGTCTGTGCCTCGACCTAGGTTGGGAAAAACTAAACATGGCGGTGTTCGCCTTAGCAATCTTATTAGGATAAAGACCTCCTCCATTCCTGCCATTATTGAAAGAGATCGTGATACCTCACATCTCAAAATAGGGTTACTTAATGTTAGATCCCTCACTTCAAAGGCAGTCATAGTCAATGAACTAATCACTGATCATAATCTTGATGTGATTGGCCTGACTGAAACATGGCTTAAGCCTGATGAATTTACTGTGTTAAATGAGGCCTCACCTCCTGGTTACACTAGTGACCATATCCCCCGTGCATCCCGCAAAGGCGGAGGTGTTGCTAACATCTACGATAGCAAATTTCAATTTACAAAAAAAGAAATGGCGTTTTCGTCTTTTGAGCTTCTAGTCATGAAATCTATGCAGCCTACTCAATCACTTTTTATAGCTACTGTTTACAGGCCTCCTGGGCCATATACAGCGTTCCTCTCTGAGTTTCCTGAATTCCTATCAGACCTTGTAGTCATAGCAGATCATATTCTAATTTTTGGTGATTTTAATATTCACATGGAGAAGTCCACAGACCCACTCCAAAAGTCTTTCGGAGCCATCATCGACTCAGTGGGTTTTGTCCAACATGTCTCTGGACCTACTCACTGCCACAGTCATACTCTGGACCTAGTTTTGTCCCATGGAATAAATGTTGTAGATCTTAATGTTTTTCCACATAATCCTGGACTATCGGACCACCATTTTATTACGTTTGCAATCGCAACAAATAATCTGCTCAGACCCCAACCAAGGAGCATCAAAAGTCGTGCTATAAATTCTCAGACAACACAAAAATTCCTTGATGCCCTTCCAGACTCCTTCTGCCTACCCAAGGACGTCAGAGGACAAAAATCAGTTAACCACTTAACTGAGGAACTCAATTTAACCTTGCGCAATACCCTAGATGCAGTTGCACCCCTAAAAACGAAAAACATTTGTCATAAGAAACTAGCTCCCTGGTATACAGAAAATACCCGAGCTTTGAAGCAAGCTTCCAGGAAATTGGAAAGGAAATGGCGCCACACCAAACTGGAAGTCTTCCGACTAGCTTGGAAAGACAGTACCGTGCAGTACTGAAGAGCCCTCACTGCTGCTCGATCATCCTACTTTTCCAACTTAATCGAGGAAAATAAGAACAATCCAAAATTTCTTTTTGATACTGTTGCAAAGCTAACTAAAAAGCAGCATTCCCCAAGAGAGGATGGCTTTCACTTCAGCAGTAATAAATTCATGAACTTCTTTGAGGAAAAGATCATGACCATTAGAAAGCAAATTACGGACTCCTCTTTGAATCTGCGTATTCCTCCAGGGCTTAGCTGTCCTGGATCTGCACAGCTCTGCGAGGGCCTGGGATTGGGAGAGACACTTAAGTGTTTTAGTACTATATCTCTTGACACAATGATGAAAATAATCATGGCCTCTAAACCTTCAAGCTGCATACTGGATCCTATTCCTACTAAACTGCTGAAGGAGCTGCTTCCTGTGCTTGGCCCTCCTATGTTGAACATAATAAACAGCTCTCTATCCACCGGATGTGTACCAAACTCACTAAAAGTGGCAGTGATAAAGCCTCTCTTGAAAAAGCCAAACCTTGACCCGGAAAATATAAAAAACTATCGGCCTATATCGAATCTTCCATTCCTCTCAAAATTTTTAGAAAAAGCTGTTGCGCAGCAACTCACTGCCTTTCTGAAGACAAACAATGTATACGAAATGCTTCAGTCTGGTTTTAGACCCCATCATAGCACTGAGACTGCACTTGTGAAGGTGGTAAATGACCTTTTAATGGCGTCAGACCGAGGCTCTGCATCTGTCCTCGTGCTACTAGACCTTAGTGCTGCCTTTGACACCATCGATCACCACATTCTTTTGGAGAGACTGGAAACCCAAATTGGTCTACACGGACAAGTTCTGGCCTGGTTTAGATCTTACCTGTCGGAAAGATATCAGTTTGTCTCTGTGAATGGTCTGTCCTCTGACAAATCAACTGTACATTTCGGTGTTCCTCAAGGTTCCGTTTTAGGACCACTATTGTTTTCACTATATATTTTACCTCTTGGGGATGTTATTCGAAAACATAATGTTAACTTTCACTGCTATGCGGATGACACTCAGCTGTACATTTCAATGAAACATGGTGAAGCCCCAAAATTGCCCTCGCTAGAAGCCTGTGTTTCAGACATAAGGAAGTGGATGGCTGAAAACTTTCTACTTTTAAACTCGGACAAAACAGAGATGCTTGTTCTAGGTCCCAAGAAACAAAGAGATCTTCTGTTAAATCTGACAATTAATCTTGATGGTTGTAAAGTCGTCTCAAATAAAACTGTGAAGGACCTCGGCGTTACTCTTGACCCTGATCTCTCTTTTGACGAACATATCAAGACTGTTTCAAGGACAGCTTTTTTCCATCTACGTAACATTGCAAAAATCAGAAATTTTCTGTCCAAAAATGATGCAGAAAAATTAATCCATGCATTTGTTACTTCTAGGTTAGACTACTGCAATGCTCTACTTTCCGGCTACCCGGATAAAGCACTAAATAAACTTCAGTTAGTGCTAAATACGGCTGCTAGAATCCTGACTAGAACCAAGAAATTTGATCATATTACTCCAGTGCTAGCTTCCCTACACTGGCTTCCCGTTAAGGCAAGGGCTGATTTCAAGGTTTTACTGTTAACCTATAAAGCGTTACATGGGCTTGCTCCTACCTATCTTTCCGAGTTGGTCCTGCCGTACATACCTACACGTACGCTACGGTCACAAGACGCAGGCCTCCTAATTGTCCCTAAAATTTCTAAGCAAACAGCTGGAGGCAGGGCTTTCTCCTATAGATCTCCATTTTTATGGAACAGTCTGCCTACCCATGTGAGAGACGCAGACTCGGTCGCAACCTTTAAGTCTTTACTGAAGACTTATCTCTTCAGTAGGTCATATGATTGAGTGTAGTCTGGCCCAGGAGTGTGAAGGTGAACGGAAAGGCTCTGGAGCAACGAACCACCCTTGCTGTCTCTCCAGGGCCGGTTCCCCTCTCTCCACTGGGATTCTCTGCCTCTAACCCTGTTACTGGGGCTGAGTCACTGGCTTGCTGGTGCTCTTTCATGCCGTCCCTGGGAGGGGTGCGTCACTTGAGTGGGTTGAGTTACTGACGTGAACTTCCTGTCTGGGTTGGCGCCCCCCCTTGGTTGTGCTGTGGTGGAGACCTTTGTGGGCTATACTCGGCCTTGTCTCAGGATTGTAAGTTGGTGGTTGAGGATATCCCTCTAGTGGTGTGGGGGCTGTGCTTTGGCAGAGTGGGTGGGGTTATATCCTTCCTGTTTGGCCCTGTCCGGGGGTTTCTTCGGATGGGGCCACAGTGTCTCCTGACCGCTCCTGTCTCAGCCTCCAGTATTTATGCTGCAGTAGTCTATGTGTCGGGGGGCTGGGGTCAGTTGGTTATACCTGGAGTACTTCTCCTGTCTTATCCAGTGTCCTGTGTGAATTTAAGTATGCTCTCTCTAATTCTCTCGTTCTCTCTTTCTCTCTGAGAACCTGAGCCCTAGGACCATACGTCAGGACTACCGGGCATGCTGACACCTTGCTGTCCCCAGTCCGCCCGGCCTTGCTGCTATTCCAGTTTCAACTGTTTCTGCCTGCGGTTACGAAACCCCTACCTGTCCCAGACCTGCTGTTTTCAACTCTTAATGATCGGCTATGAAAAGCCAACTGAGATTTATTCCTGATTATTATTTGACCATGCTTGTCATTTATGAACATTTTGAAAATCTTGGCTCTCTCTAATTTTCTCCTTCTCTCTTTCTCTCGGAGGACCTGAGCCCTAGGACCATACGTCGGGACTACCGGCCGTGGTGACTCCTTGCTGCCCCCAGTCCGCCTGGCCTTGCTGCTATTCCAGTTTCAACTCTTCTGCCTGCGGTTATGGAACCCCTACCTGTCCCAGACCTGCTGTTTTCAACTCTTAATGATCGGCTATGAAAAGCCAACTGAGATTTATTCCTGATTATTATTTGACCATGCTTGTCATTTATGAACATTCTGAAAATCTTGGCTCTCTTTAATTTTCTCCTTCTCTCTTTCTTTCTCTCGGAGGACCTGGGCCCTAGGACCATGCGTCGGGACTGCCGCCCGTGGTGACTCCTTGCTGTCCCCAGTCCGCCTGGCCTTGCTGCTATTCCAGTTTCAGCTGTTCTGCCTGCGGTTATGGAACCGCCACCTGTCCCAGACCTGTTGTTTTTCAACTCTTAATGATCAGCTATGAAAAGCCAACTGAAAATTATTCATGATTATTATTTGACCATGCTTGTCACTTATGAACATTTTTGAACATCTTGGCATAGTTCTGTTATAATCTCCACCCGGCACAGCCAGAAGAGGACTGGCCACCCCTCATAGCCTGGTTCCTCTCTAGGTTTCTTCCTAGGTTTTGGCCTTTCTAGGGAGTTTTTCCTAGCCACCGTGCTTCTACACCTGCATTCTAGCTGTTTGGGGTTTTAGGCTGGGTTTCTGTACAGCACTTCGAGATATTATCTGATGTACGAAGGGCTATATAAAATAAAATTGATTGATTGATTGATATAAACGACTGTAGTAGAAGGTTATTCAGGGGGTAAAGTCATTAGTATAGGGCACATCGTTAAAGAGTACAATTATCTTTTTTAGGTGGTTTTTAGCCTGTCAATAATTTATTGCTTCATTAGCAGAAAAACTGTGGTTCAAAGACACTTGGGATGCCCAAGTCATTAGTTCCTATTTATATCCAAAAACCTTTACATTGGCGCCATGTTCAGAAATGCCTCCAAAATATCCGGAGAAATTGCAGAGAGCCACGTCAAATAACAGAAATACTCATCATAAACTTTGATGAAAGATACATGTTTTACATAGAATTAAAGATACACTTGTTCTTAATGCAACCGCTGTGTCAGATTTCAAAAAGCTTTACGGCAAAACACAATATTCAATAATCTGAAAACAGTGTTCAGCCACAAAAGCAAGCCATACAGTTACCCGCCAAATTGTGCAGTCAACAAAACTCATAAAAAGCATTATAAATCTTCACTTACCTTTGCTGATCTTCGTCGGAATGCACTCCCAGGACTCCCACTTTCACAAGAAATGTTTGTTTTGTTCGGTAATGTCCATAATTTATGTCCAAATAGCTATTTTTGTAGCGTGTTTGGTAAACAAATCCAACATCAGGGAAGCGCGTTCACTAAAACCTGACGAAATGTCCAAAAGTTCCGTAACAGTCCGTAGAAACATGTCAAACGATGTATTGAATCAATATTTAGAATGTTGTTAACATAAATCTTGAATAACGTTCCAACCGGAGAATTACATTGACTTCAGATGAGCGATGGAACAGAGCTCCCTCATGTGAACGCGCATGGTCAAAGAATGGTCAGGTCATGGTAGACCTGACTATTTCCTGTCTCCTTCGGCCCCACTTCACATCAGACAAGGTTCTACAGACTGTTGACATCTAGTGGAAGCCGTAGGAAGTGCAAACTCATCCATATCTCGCTGTGATTTCAATGGGATCTTGGTTGAAAATCAACCAGCCTTAGAATTTCCACTTCCTGTTTGGATTTTTTCTCAGGTGTTTGCCTGCCATATTAGTTCTGTTATACCCACAGACATAATTCAAACAGTTTTCTATCCAATACTAATAATAATATGCATATATTAGCAACTATGACTGAGGAGCAGGCCGTTCTCTCTGGGCACCTCTGTGCACCTTTCATCCAAGCTACTCAATACTGCCCCTGCAGCCATAAGAAGTTAAGCATGTTGTGAGCATGTTGTGAACCTAGAGTCACCCTAGGTTACAAATATTGAACGCATTGATTCTTTACTGCACACACACACACACACACACACACACACACACACACACACACACACACACACACACACACACACACACACACACACACACACACACACACACACACACACACACACACACACACACACACACAAAGGACCCATTGGCTCTTGTGTAGAGATGGAAACAGAGTGGGAAGAGAGAGACAGAGATTTCATTAAAGGTAAATTACGTTTTCTTCAAAATCCTTAGTACAGAAATGTAAGCATACATATTAAAGTTGACCATGTAAAATTAATTTTTAAACTATGACACTGCTTATTACTAAACCTTTATATGGATCATGCATATGATTATTATTTGACAATACTACACATATGCCTTCACATACATATTATTACACAACACTACGCCTAAACCTATATATAGATCATACGTATTATTAATCCACAATACTAAACATCACTACACAATATATGTTGATATGTATAATTATTTTTTGTTGGATAGACTGTTATGTTTTTTACTTCAAAGAAACAGCTGCACTATCAAGTTCCATAATGACACACTAAATATCGTGAGAACATCCAGAGAGGATGTCATTAAGAGGTCAACGAGAGGATAACCAAAGGACACAGAAAAACTCATCAATCACTTTTTGACAGCATCCGTCTACTATATTCTCTCTAGGGGTAAATTATGAACTGTATCACCAACTGTGTACCTTTGACATAGTTTTCTTTGTCATAGCACAAGGTTGAATGCCACATTTTTGCTGAACCTCAACATAGACAAAGTTTAATTCAAGATTGAGACCTCACATCACCAAGTCAGCAATAGGCTACTCTTTCCTGTCTGTTTTACAAATCTGTGATTGTAATTTTCAACATAGCAAATAGCACCATACATGTATAGTCAATCAATCAATCAATTTTATTTTATATAGCCCTTCGTACATCAGATAATATCTCGAAGTGCTGTACAGAAACCCAGCCTAAAACCCCAAACAGCTAGAATGCAGGTGTAGAAGCACGGTGGCTAGGAAAAACTATAGTCATAGTCATAGTCAAGTATAGTCATTTTCCAACATCAATGCTTGCTGAAGTATCCTTAATAGGGAGCTATAAAGGAACCAAAAATACACGATACAGCAGCGGTGGCCTCCGCTGCTCGAGCCGTCTGCCCTGGAGCGCGAGCCTGCTTCGGCGCCTGACATTCCAACAGTCATTGAGAGAGTCAGTCAGTTGGTTAACAGTCGAGTTCAGCCGGACAAAATAGGTAATTGCAGCTATTGTATTTGTAGTAGTGTATTGTTCTCAAAGTTCGCTAGATGGTCACTAGATAAGTCAATACGTTTAGGGTCTAGCCTATAATATTAGGTAGTTAATTGAGCTAGCTAGTGTTTTTGTTTGTAAAACATTGGTAGTTGTCACGTTCCTGACCTGTTTTCCCTTGTTTTTGTATTAGTTTAGTATGATCAGGGCGTGAGTTGGGGTGGGCATTCTATGTTGTGTGTCTAGTTTGTCTGTTTCTGTGTTCAGCCTAATATGGTTCTCAATCAGAGGCAGCTGTCAATCGTTGTCCCTGATTGAGAATCATATATAGGTGGCTTGTTTTGTGTTGGGGATTGTGGGTGGTTGTTTCCTGTCTCTGTGTTTGTGTTCTGCACCAGATAGGACTGTCTCGGTTTTCACGTTTGTTGTTTTGTATTGTTGTAAGTGTTCACAGTTCGTTAAATTAAACATGTTGAACACTAACTGCGCTGCATTTTGGTCCTCTCCTTCATCCCAGGAAGAAAGCCGTTACAGTAGTCTAGCTAAGACTAGGCAAGAAAGCACCCGGTTAACATAGCTAGCTAGCTATGTCCAGTGAGTCACAAGGACTCACGCACCCCCAACTGGTCTCGAGCGGAGATGGCAAAGAGCGCTCCAAGATTCAAGAATGTTGATGATAATGGTTTATTTAGTTTCATGTGTACTATGGCAGCTAAACTTTGAATTACAATAACACATACAATACATTTATTTGTATATGGTCCCAGTGGTTCTGTGTACAATTAGCTACCTGAATTATTTGGATCTAGCTAGTGGTCAACCACAAAACAATAAATAGTTTTGCGAAACTATTCATGGTTGACCCTATAGAGTCAATGTGTTACGCCCTGACCTTAGAGCCTTTTTATGTCTCTAGTTGGTTTGGTCAGGGTGTGATTTGGGCTGGGCAATCTATGTTTTGTTTTCTATGTTTCTTTATTTCTATGTTTTGGCCGGGTATGGTTCTCAATCAGGGACAGCTGTCTATCGTTGTCTCTGATTGGGAATCATACTTAGGTAGCCCTTTTTCCCTCCTTTCAGTGTGGGTAGTTATCTTTGTTAGTGGCACTTTACCCTGTAAGCTTCATGTTTGTTGGCAACATTTTAAATAAAAAGAGAAATGTACACTCACCACGCTGCACCTTGGTCCACTTCTTACAACGGCCGTGACACAATGGGTTAATCAGCTGCTGTCTTCTTTCATTGAAAAGCAAATCTATAAAAAAGGAAAATAAACTATACGTGTAAAATAACATTCCATGGTTGAATGATTAGTGTTTCCAGCTTATCCCATTCCTCACTTGAACCTCATGTAAAGCAATGTGCTCGACAATACGTCTTGTTGTTTGTCCTCCTGCCAGCAGACTCTGTCTCTCCACCCTCAGCCTCTCTGATGGACTGTCTCCACCTTCCATCACCATGTCGCCAAATACTCAGACTGTTCACAGCCAGAAACGTATGCGTGACACAACAGTTATCACTCATAATAACATATTATTTGTTGCACAACAATTACAGTCCATAAATTGTAACTTTCCACTAATAATACGTATAATGTAAAAAAACATTTTATAGGTTGAATTATGAGTGTTTCCAGCTGACACCATTCCTCACTTGAACCCCATGTAAAGTGTTGTGCTCTACAATACATGTCTGCAGACTCTGTCTCTGTCACACCCTGACCTGTTTCACCTTTCCTTGTGCTTGTCTCCACCCTCCTCCAGGTGTCACCCATTATCCCCTGAGTATTTGTACCTGTGTTTTCTGTCTGTCTGTACCAGTTCGTCTTGTTTTTCTCTCAGCTCCTGCTTTTCCCCAGTCTCTCTTTTTTCTTGCGCTCCTGGTTTTGACCCTTGCCTGTCCTGACTCTGAGACTCTGAGCCCACCTGCCTGACCACTCTGCCTGACCCTGAGCCTGCATGCCGTCCTGTACCTTTGCCCCACCTCTGGCTTACTGACCCCTGCCTGCCCTTGACCTGTCTTTTTCCTGCCCCTGTTGGATTATTAAACTGTTGTTAATTCAACATTGTCTGCATCTGGGTCTTACCTTCAAACCTGATAGTCTCTCCACCTTCCACCACCATGCGCCAAATACTCAAAATGTGAATCTGAAGGCTGGCACCCTGAGCCTGAGATGGTGTTGCTGGACACTTAAGGAGTCAATCTCAAATGTGAAAACTGTTCAAGTGTGTGTAGACTTTCACGAGGCTTTCACTAGGCACTCAAAGTATTCAGACCCTTTGATTTTTCCATATGTTGTTACGTTACAGCCTTATTCTGAAATTGCTCAGCAATCTACGCACAATACCACACAATGACAATGTGAAAACATATTTTTTTTCAAATGTATTAAAATTAAAAACTTTATTTAAATTAAAAACTTTATTTAAATAAGTATTCAGACCCTTTGCTATGAGACACAAAATTGAGGTCAGGTGCATCCTGTTTCCATTTATCATCCTTGAGATGTTTCTACAACTTGATTGGAGTCCACCTGTGGTAAATTCAATTGAGTGGACATGATTTGGAAAGGCACACACCTGTCTATATGAGGTCCCACAGTTGACAGTGCATGTCAGAGAAAAAAACAAGCGCTGAGGTCGAAGGAATTGTCCGTAGCGCTCTGAGACAGGATTGTGTTGAAGCACAGATCTGAGGAAGCGTACCAAAACATTTCTGCAGCATTGAAGGTCCCCAAGTACACAGTGGCTTCCATCATTCTTAAATGGATGAAGTTTGGAACCACGAAGACTCTTCCTAGACCTTGCCGCCCGGCCAAACTGAGCAATCGGGGGGGAAGGTTCTTTGTCAGGGAGATTACCAAGAACCCGATGGTCACTCTGACAGAGCTCTAGAGTGCTTCTGTGGAGATGGGAGAACCTTCCAGAAGGACAACCATCTCTGCAGCACTCCATCAATCAGGCCTTTATGGTAGAGTGGCCAGATGGAAGCCACTCCTCAGTAAAAGGCACCTAAAGACTCTCAGACCTTGAGAAACAAGATTATCTGGTCTGATGAAACCAAGATTGGTTTTTGGACTCCTTGGCCTGAATGCGGCAGGGTAGCCTAGTGGTTAGAGCGTTGGACTAGTAACCGGAAGGTTGCAAGTTCAAATCCCCGAGCTGACAAGGTACAAATCTGTCGTTCTGCCCCTGAACAGGCAGTTAACCCACTGTTCCTAGGCCGTCATTGAAAATAAGAATTTGTTCTTAACTGACTTGCCTAGTTAAATAAAGGTAAAAAAAAAAAAAAAAAAAAAAAATGCCAAGCATTCACGTCTGGAAGAAACCTGGCACCATCCCTACGGTGAAGCATGGTGGAGGCAGCATCATGCTGTGGGGATGTTTTTCAGTGGCAGGGACTGGGAGATTAGTTAGGATCGAGGAAAGATCTTAATTTTTTTTATTTATTTAACCTTTATTTAACTAGGCAAGTCAGTTAAGAACAAATTATTTATTTACAATGACGGCCTACCAAGGAAAAGTGGGTTAACTGCCTTGTTCAGGGGCAGAACAACATATCTTTACCTTGTCAGCTCTAGGATTCGATCCAGCAACCTTTCGGTGACTGGCCCAACGCTCTAACCACTACCTGCCCCCCCAAAGATGAATGGGACAAAGTACAGAGAGATGAAACCCTGCTCCAAAGTGCTCAGGACCTCAGACTGGGGCGAAGGTTCACCTTCCAATAGGATAAGTCTCTGAATATCCATGAGTGGCCCAGCCAGAGCCCAGACTTGAACCAGATTGAACATCTTTGGAGAGACCTGAAAATAGCTGCGAAGCATTGCTCCCCATCCAACCTGACAGAGCTTGAGAGGATCTGCAGAGAAGACTGGGAGGAACTCTCCAAATACAGGTGTTCCAAGCTTGTAGCGTCTTACCTAAGAAGACTCAAGGTTGTAATCGCTGCCAAAGGTGTTTCAACAAAGTACTGAGTGAAGGGTCTGAATACTTGTGTAAATGTAGTATTTCAGTTTTTTGTATATACATTTACAACAATTCATAAAAACCTGTTTTTGCTCTGTCATTATGGGGTACTGTGTGTGGATTGATGAGTAAAAAAAACATTGAATCCCTTTTAGAATAAGGTTGTAACCTAACAAAATGTGGTAAAAGTCAAAGTGTCTGAATACTTTCTGAATGCACCCATTGATTCTTGATGCTTGTTGTGCTTAGTTGAACTGTTCTTCCCAATCAGAATCTAACATAGGCCTGTTTAACTGAAAATAAACACTATATTACCTCAAAACATGGTTAAAACTTAATTTGTAAATAACAGTCCTTGCATCCATAGTTCCTATGTTTATGGTCAGTGCTATCTAAAATCCTTGGGACGTCCATACTCTAAAACATATCCCTAACATTTAACCCTTACCCTAGCCTTACACATAACCAAAACTTAAATGGGGTAGGGACGTCCAAAGGATTTTGAATAGCACGCACCATATGTTTATCATCTTCTCACAAGGGACAAATAAGGTCTGCCGTGATGGATTTTGAAAAACAATCAAATTACATCTCCGGAACCACAGTGCCAATCTGGATGAAACTTGATGTATGGCATCTATGGACCAAGGTCTTTCAAAACAATATTTTCCAGACTAGTATGTCAAACAACTGACCAAAAAACATTAATGTGGGTGTGGTCTGGCACATATAAATCAGACACAGATATTTGTATGGTAACCAAACTTGGTACACATGTTCCAAACCCTGTCAAGACTCAACATATGCAAGCATATTCTGATTGGCCACAAGGTGGAGGTACAACATGCACATATTTATATCTCTTGATCTGTTTGACTCAATGTTGAAATTGAGTCAAACCACCTCTGTGGTCAATCAATCAATCAAGTTTATTTTATATAGCCCTTCGTACATCAGCTAATATCTCGAAGTGCTGTACAGAAACCCAGCCTAAAACCCCAAACAGCAAGCAATGCAGGTGTAGAAGCACGGTGGCTAGGAAAAACTCCCTAGAAAGGCCAAACCCTAGGAAGAAACCTAGAGAGGAACCAGGCTATGAGGGGTGGCCAGTCCGTCAAACTGTGGTAATTGTGGTAATTGGATTGTGTTTATGTGCTTCCCATTTGAGGTCTGTATTGTGATTCCTAGGAGTTTTGTGTGGGGTCAAAATCTGAATAATTGTTGTAAATACTTTTTTTGCTCTTTTTGTTCTGTTACTCAAAGGCGCTGTCAGAAGAAACACACACATCCACGGCTACAGATGGAGAGAAGGAGAAGATGAGAAGTCAAAAGGTGGCTGCAGCTTGCACCAGACAGAGGCAGAAAGGAAAGAGCATATAGACCCAGAGAGACATAATGTACATATATTTACATACACACAGTTGAAGTCGGAAGTTTACATACACCTTAGCCAAATACATTTAAACTCAGTTTTTCACAATTATTGACATTTAATCAGAGTAAAAATTCCCTGTCTTAGGTCAGTTAGGATCACCACTATATTTTAAGAATGTGAAATGTCAGAACAATAGTAGAGAATTATTTATTTCAGCTTTTATTTCATTCATCACATTCCCAGTGGGTCAGAAGTTTATATATACTCATTTAGTATTTGGTAACATTTCCTTTAAATTGTTTAACTTGGGTCAAACATTTTGGATAGCCTTCTACAAGCTTCCCACAATAAGTTGGGTGAATTTTGGCCCATTCCTCCTGACAGAGCTGGTGTAACTGAGTCAGGTTTGTAGGCCTCCTTGCGTGCACACGTTGTTTTCAGTTCTGCCCACACATTTTCTATAGGATTGCGGTCAGGGCTTTGTGATGGCCACTCCAATACCTTGACATTGCTGTCCTTCAGCCATTTTTGCCACCTTTGGAAGTATGCTTGGGGTCATTGTCCATTTGGAAGACCCATTTGCGACGAAGCTTTAACTTCCTGACTGATGTCTTGAGATGTTGCTTCAATACATCCACATAATTTTCCTTTCTCATGATGCCATGTATTTAGTGAAGTGCACCAGTTCCTCCTGTAGCAAAGCACCCTCACAACATGATGCTGCCACCTCCGTGCTTCACGGTTGGGATGGTGTTCTTCGGCAAGTCTCTCCCTTTTTCCTCCAAACATAACGATGGTCATTATGGCCATACAGTTCTATTTTTGTTTCATCAGACCAGAGGACATTTCTCCAAAAAGTACCATCGTTGTTCCCATGTGCAGTTGCAAACCGTAGTCTGGCTTTTTTAATGGCGGTTTTGGCGCAGTGGCTTCCTCCTTGCTGACTGGTCTGTCAGGTTATGTGGATATAGATACTTTTGTACCCGTTTCCTCCAGCATCTTCACAGGGTTCTTTGCTGTTGTTCTGGGATTGTTTTGCACTTTACGCACCAAAGTACATTCATCTCTAGGGGACAGAACGTGTCTCCTTCCTGAGCGGTATGACGGCTGGTTGTCCCATGGTGTTTATACCTGCGTACTATTGTTTGTACAGTTTAACGTGGTACCTTCAGGCATTTGGAAATTGCTCCCAAGGATGAACCAGACTTGTGGATGTCAACAAATGTTTTTCTGAGGTCTTGGCTAATTTCTTTTGTTGTCAAGCAAAGACGCACTGAGTTTGAAGGTAGGCCTTGAAATACATCCACAGGTACACCTCCAATTGGCTCAAATTATGTCAATTAGCCTATCAGAAGCTTCTAAAGCCATGACATCATTTTCTGGAATTTTCCGAGCTGTTTAAAGGCACAGTCAACTTAGTGTATGTTTAACTTCTGACAACTGGAATTGTGATACAGTTAATTATAATTGAAATAATCGTTCTGTAAACAATTGTTTGACAAATTACTGGTGTCATGCACAAAGTAGATGTCCTAACCTACTTGCCAAAACTATAGTTTGTTAACAAGTAATTTGTGGAGTGGTTGAAAAATTAGTTTTAATGACTCCAACCTAAGTGTATGCAAACTTCCGACTTCAACTGTACATGTAAGGGTTAAACACTGACGTTTTGTACATTATCTGGAAATAATGGACAGCTTGGTAAACCCCGAGTTTATTAGTTCTAGACAATGTACAGAGCGGAGGTGTTTATCTCATTTATACCACGGTTGCCAAAGAACACAAGCACACATTAACGGTCAAAATTACATATTTCTATTGAGATTTTCATTTT
Organism: Salvelinus fontinalis; assembly: GCF_029448725.1. Lineage (NCBI taxonomy): Eukaryota > Metazoa > Chordata > Actinopteri > Salmoniformes > Salmonidae > Salvelinus > Salvelinus fontinalis. The sequence continues at coordinate 6,768,804 of NC_074699.1, forward strand.
GATAAGTAAACTCATACAATTTCATCCTTCCACTAAACCTGGTTGTTAGTTATATCGGTTAGGTTGCTAGAGAAGCAGACTTGTTCATTCTATTTGATTGATTGCTATGCAGGCTGGCAATGTTCTTATCCCTTGCTTGCTAGCTAGCCAACTATGGCTACACAGTCGTGGCAACTCTGCAGATAGAATAACATCAAAGAAGCTGCATTTGCATTTGTTTAAGCTGTTTTCTAGTGACATTTATTTGGACACATCCATGCTACTGTACATACATAGTGCATGTTGAGGGATGACACCCACAAAATGTCAATTTCATCGAAATAAAATACAAATAAAAATTAGAAAATGTCATGTATTTTTTAAATGTTTATGTTGTTCATAGTTGCAATATTACTTCGTACAGTTAACTTCTACTTAACACCCATCCCGGATCCGGGAGCATCCTCATCAGTAAAAGTTGACTAGCATAGCCTAGCATAGCGCCACAAGTAAATAATAGCATATAAATATCATGAAATCACAAGTCCAATACAGCAAATGAAAGATAAACATCTTGTGAATCCAGCCATCATTTCCGATTTTTAAAATGTTTTACAGCGAAAACACAATATGTATTTCTATTAGCTAACCACAATAGCCAAAGACTCAACCGCATATTTTCACCATTTTTCCACCGCATCTCACAACCGACCAAATAGAGATATAATTAGTCACTAACCAAGAAACAACTTCATCAGATGACAGTCTTATAACATGTTATACAATAAATTTATGTTTTGTTCGAAAATGTGCATATTTGAGGTATAAATCATAGTTTTACATTGCAGCTAACATCAAAAATATCACCAAAGCAGCCAGAATAATTACAGAGAGCAACGTGAAATACCTAAATACTCATCATAAAACATTTATGAAAAATACATGGTGTACAGTAAATGAAAGATAAACATCTTGTGAATCCAGCCAATATTTCCGATTTAAGGGTTTTACAGCGAAAACACAATATAGCATTATATTAGCTTACCACAATAGCCAAACACACAACCGCATTTATTCACCGCATAGATAGCATTCGCAAAAACCAGCAAAAGATATAAAATTAATCACTAACCTTGACCAACTTCAGCAGATGACAGTCTTATAACATCAGGTTATACAATACACTTATGTTTTGTTCGAAAATGTGCATATTTAGAGCTGCAAACCGTGGTTATACATTGTGAATATGTAGCATCGATTCACCAGAATCTCCGGAGATATTTTGGACACTCACCTAATCTGACCAAATAACTCATCATAAACTTTACTAAAAAATACATGTTGTACAGCAAATGAAAGATACACTGGTTCTTAATGCAACCGCCGTGTTAGATTTAAAAAAATAACTTTACCATAACAAACAGCTTACGTCATAGCGAGACAGCGCCCGCCAAAACAGCAGAGAATAGGAATTAACATTTTCCACAGAAATACGAAATAACATCATAAATTGTTCTTACTTTTGCTGAGCTTCCATCAGAATCTTGTACAAGGAGTGCTAGGTGCAGAATAAATCGTTGTTTGGTTTTAAAATGTCCTTTTCGCCTGTCGAATTAGCAACCTTAGCTTGCCATGTGGCGCAAACATGCCCATCTTCTCTCGACGCAAAGAATGGAAAATCCCAAAACTCCCAATAAACGTTGAATAAACTGATACAACTCGGTTGAAAACTACTTTATGATGTTATTGTCACATATATCAAATAAAATCAGAGCCGGAGATATCCGCCGTGTATACCGAACGCTTTTCAGAAGCCAATGTGGATGTCCTTCGCGCGCCAGAGAAGACAAAGACATTTCCTGACCTGCCACTCCAAAAGCTCTTGTTCGGCCTCAGATCAAGCTAGACACCCCATTCCACATTCCACTGCCTGTTTACATCTAGTGGAAGGCGTATGAAGTGCATGCATATCCATAAATATTAGGCAAATGAATAGGCAGGCCCTGGAACAGAGCCTCAATTTCAGATTTTTCACTTCCTGTCTGGAAGTTTGCTGCCAAATGAGTTCTGTTTCACTCACAGATATAATTCAAACAGTTTTAGAAACTTGAGAGTGTTATGCATATTGTATGATCTAGAAAAGAGTACGAGGCCGTTTAAATTGGGCACGATATTTTCCAAAGTGAAAACAGCGCCCCCCTATTGACAAAAGGTGTTAATGTAAATATATATTTTTAGTGGGGGAGAGGGGGGTGCAGAATTGAGTGGATTTGGGCCATTGCTGGGCTGATTCTGGCCCTATAAATGGCAGCTTTGGCTCAGTTCAAGCTGCCAGATCTGGCCCGAATGACTCATGCCTAGTCTGTACTGTCATTTGTTTTGGAGCAGTGTGGGCCAGAGGTTTGAGCTACCTGGGTATTTTACTTATGGAGTCAGATAATTAATTTAATGGGCTATTGCTTAGTCTTATTACGAGTCACATGCGAAGTGTATATAGTATGCATACAGTATATGATAACTGTTACCCCACTAAACTTCTGCCTTTAACACTTGTACTTGTCTTTGCTCATTAGCACTGATTTCGGTAATAGCTGCTTTATTGGAGAAAGTTTCTGCTTACTATGATGGGACAGTAATGGAGAAGGTGGAAAGTTTTAAGTTCCTCGGCGTACACATCACGGACAAACTGAAATGGTCCACCCACGCAGCCAGCGTGGTGAAGAAGGCGCAACAGTGCCACCTTGTACGGCAACTGCTCCACCCACAACCGCAAGGCTTTCCAGAGGGTAGTGTGGTCTGCACAACGCATCACCGGTGGCAAACTACCTGCCCTCCAGGACACCTACAGCACCCAATGTCACAGGAAGGCCAAAAAGATCATCAAGGACAACAACCACCTGAGCCACTGCCTATTCACCCAGAAGACGAGGTCAGTACAGGTGAATCAAAGCTGGGACCGAGAGACTGAAAAACAGCTTCCATCTCAAGGCCATCAGACTGTTAAACAGCCATCACTAACATAGAGTGGCTGCTGCCAACATACAGACTCAAATCTCTGGCCGATTTTATAAAAGGTATCACTAGTCACTTTAAGTAACACCACTTTAATAATGTCTACATATCCCATATTACTCATCTCATAAGTATATACTGTATTCTATACCATCTACTGCATCTTGCCAAAACCGCACGGCCATAGCTCATCCAAATAGTTACATGTACATATTGTTATTCATCCTCTTACATGTGTGTATAAGGTAGTCTTTGTGAATTTGTTAGATTACCTGTTAGATATCACTGCACTGTCAGGACTAGAAGCACAAGCATTTCACTACACTCGCATTAACATCTGCTCACCATGTGTATGTGACCAATACAATTTGATATGAGGTTGTCTTACTTTAGTGTAATGCACTAACTGTACGTCGCTCTGGATAAGAGCATATGCTAAATGTCTAAAGTATCAACTGTTTTAAATTAGCTTTATATGTCTGTGCTAGTTATTTAAACGAATCAGAATGCTACACATAAATTGCTAGTCGTCACAGCTACAACCTTTGATTCATTGCTCTGAAATAGCGCTCTTTGTCGCTATGCAATTAACCCTCACTGAATAATGAATTTCTCTCTCGTTTGACATTACATGCAGTCACTTAATTTCGTCCTTGAGTGTTGACTCCTTTTGTTTCAACATTAAAAATGAATTTAACTCCTTTCGAGTTTGCAGCAAATTCACAATTCAAAGCAGCAGACTACATTTTGATTGGTTGGCCTACATGGAGAAGACAACTGTTCTACAGTATAGACACACAAAAAAAATGGAATGCTGGGAATACTTACTGAAAGTACTGCATTGTCTTGTAAACTCATGCAGTGCTGTGCAACATTTCATGAACCCCAACGATAATTATGGAAATTCCATAATTTTATCATGATAGCCTTGAGGTCAGGTTGGGGTCAGGCCCAATATAGGCTACACTGTCACGTTCCTGACCTGTTTTCCTTTTTCTTGTATTTATTTAGTTGGTCAGGGCGTGAGTTGGGTGGGTTTGTCTATGTTTGATTTTCTATGTTGGGATGTTTGTGTTCGGCCGGGTATGATTCTCAATCAGAGACAGCTGTCAATCGTTGTCCCTGATTGAGAATCATACTTAGGCAGCCTGGATTTCACGTGTGTTTTGTTGGGTGTTTGTTCCTGTGTCTGTGTTTGTTGCACCACACGGTACTGTATCGGTTTATGCACTTCGTTTATTTGTTTTGTAAGTCAGTTTCAGTTTCGTTATAATAAATCATTATGAACCCTAACCACTCTGCGTATTGGTCCGATCCGTCTCAACCTCTCCTCGTCTGAGGAGGAGGAAGAATATGATGATAGCCGTTACATACACACCCAAGATGGAAAGAGGTTTGGGCCATCCTAAAAACTTTTTCACAGCACAGTATAGGTAATCAATTACCCAATCAGTCAGTCATTACAAAGGCATGTAATTGTCCCAAAATAAATATCACAAAACACGTATTATCGATGTAAAGGGGGAATTTGTGTGGGAGTGTGTAAAGCTGCCTCTTGGGCACTCTAACACAAGAGCATCTTGGGTTTCAAAACAAAACTTTCAAAATGAATACTCAAGCGCCATCTACTGGACTGGCCATACTACCAGACCGAGTGGAATAAAATTGCCCATAAATGCTGTTCTAAGATCTGCAGTTTCACCCACCATCATAGGATTTCAGGAGGCTAAGCACTGGACTTTATATGCACAGCATATTAACACACACTACACTGACAGTCCCACACAAAACCCACACACACACATGCATACCGACACAACACAAACACACATACACACACACTTTTATCGTAATCACTGTCCGGTAATATAGTCAGGTGCAGCAAAGAAAGACCTAGCAAAGCTGCAGCTGGCTCAAAACAAGGCAGCACGCCTTGACCTTAACTGCACAGATAGAACTAACATAAACAGAATGCATGATACCCCATAATTACAAAGTAAAACTGAAAAAAATATATTAATATCACATTTACAGAAGTATTCAGACCATTTTACTCAGTACTTTGTTGAAGCACATTTGGCAGCGATTATAGCCTCAAGTCGTCTTGGGTATGACGCTACAAGCTTGGCACACCTGCATTTGGGGAGTTTCTCCCATTCTTCTCTGCAGATTCTCTCAAGCTCTGTCAGGTTGTATGTGGAGCCTCGCTACACAGCTATTTTCAGGTTTAAGTCCAGGCTCTGGCTGGGCCACTCAAGGATATTCAGAGACTTGTCCCAAAGCCACTCCTGCGTTGTGTTTAATCTGTGCTTAGGGTCATTGTCCTGTTGCAAGGTAAACCTTTGACCCCAGTCTGAGGTCCTGAGCACTCTGGAGCAGGTTTTCATCAAGGATCTCTCTGTACTTTGCGGCATTCATTTTCCCCTCGATCCTGACTAGTCTCCCTGTCCCTGCCACTGAAAAGCATCGCTACAGCATTGTGCTGCCACCACCATGCTTCACCGCAGGGATGGTGCCAGGTTTCCTCCAGACCTGACGCTTGGCATTCAGGCCAAGGAGTTCAATCAGACCAGAGAGTCCTTTAGGCCCCTTTTGGCAAACTCCAAGCGGGCTGACATGTGCCTTTTACTGAGGAGTGGCTTCCATCTGGCCACTCTACCAAAAATGGCCTGATTGCTGGAGTGCTTTAGAAAGGGTTGTCCTTCTGTAAGCTTCTCCCATCTCCACAGAGCAACTCTGGATCTTAACCTCTTTGGGCTCAAGGGGCAGTATTGAGTAGCCAGATGAAAGGTGCCCATTTCAAAAAGGCCTCGTACTCAATTCTTGCTCGTACAATATGCATATTATTATTACTATTGGATAGAAAACACTCTCTAGTTTCTAAAACCGTTTGAATTATAGCTGTGGGTGAAACAGAACTGGACTTAGAGCAATTTTCCTATGTGTATGTCAGAATGCAGAATTTTGCTGGCTGTCCCCAGACCTGTGTATTAATTTGCCTGTCCTCTATTGGTTGAGATGCACTGCATACGCCTTCCACTGGGTGTCAGCGAATAGGGAGAGTTGAAATGGAGTTTCTACGTAGGTCCCAAAGGTTATAAATTGCTTGGAACCGAAGTGTCCCATCTTTCCACTCTTCGCTCTGACGCAGGGAGGGTCTTGGCATGTCATTTTAGAAGCTCTCGTATTAGCTCCTAGATATATCCGGCTCTGTTTTTATTCGATATAGGTGTTGAAGACATCGTAATGTTGTTATTTTAAACCGAATTATATCAGTTTATGTCAGTATATTGCGATTTTCGGGTATTTATTTTCGTGACGTTTTAGGAAGTTGGGTATCTCTGGCCCACATGGCTATTGTTTACTGCTAATTGCAACGTTGAAGACGACGTTCTCCAACCTAGCAACAATTATTTTGGACAAAGGACACATTTCCCAAGATTCTGATGGGAGTTCATCGAAAAGTAAGAACTATTTATACTAATAATTCATTGTTCTGTTGAAAAATGTCAAATGCATAAGACGCCATTTCCTGCAGTGTAGCCTTGCGTTATCGCAGCCTGTATTGCGCAGTAAGGTTAATTTTAAAAATGTAATTCAGCGATTGCATTAAGAACTAATTTGTCTTTCAATTGCTGTCCAACCTGTATTTTTTTTGTCAAGTTTATGAATAGTTTTCAATAAGATAAGGTGCCTTTACAAGGTGGCGCCGGACAGATAGCTTGACGTTATGGACACTATTCTCATTGTATAAGCACGATTTGTGCCGCTAAATATGCACATTTTCAAACAAACTCTATATGCATTGTGTAATATGATGTTACAGGACTGTCTTCTGAAGAATTCTGAGAAGGTTAGTGAAACAATTAATATATTTTGGTGGTTTATACGTTATAGCTATTTTTGCCTTGAATCAATGCTGTTATGTTTGCTATTGTGCTAAGCTAATATAACGCTATATTGTGTTTTCGCTGTAAAACACTTGATAAATCGGAAATATTGTCTGGAATCACAAGATGCCTGTCTTTCAATTGCTGTACACTATGTATTTTTCAGAAATGTTTTAAGATGAGTATTTAGTTATTTGGCGTTGGTGTCTGTAATTTCTGTCTGCTTTCGGTGCAATTTCTGACTGTAGCTGCAATGCAACTATGATTTATACCTGAAATATGCACATTTTTCTAACAAAACATATGCTATACAATAAATATGTTATCAGACTGTCATCTGATGGAGTTGTTTCTTGGTTAGTGGCTATTTATATCTTTATTTGGTCGAATTTGTGATAGCTACTGATGTAGTAAAAAACTGATGGGGTAAAAATAGTAGTGTCTTTTGCTAACGTGGTTAGCTAATAGATTTACATATTGTGTCTTCCCTGTAAAACATTTTAAAAATCGGACATGTTGGCTTGATTCACAAGAGGTGTACCTTTCATCTGGTGTCTTGGACTTGTTAATGTGTGAAAGTTAAATACACTGCTCAAAAAAATAAAGGGAACACTTAACTTCTTGCAACTATAGGGGGTGCTGTTTCAAATTAGCATAATTGTCTCTACAGATTAAACTGCCTAGTACTCAATTCTTGCTCGTACAATATGCATATTATTGTTATTATTGGATAGAAAACACTCTCTAGTTTCTATAGCCGTTTGAATTATGTCTCTGAGTGAAACAGAACTCATTCTACAGCACTTTTCCTCCCAGTGTGTGAGATTTAGACATCTTGGCCTCTGGTTCCAGATCAGTTTTAAAAGTCTCTGTTAATCCTATGAGATACAAACACTGCCCACGCCTTCCTCTAGATGTCAGTAAGTGGTGACAATTTGAATGTAGTCGATTGCGCAATCATTGGCTCTATAAATGACAAAATACCGGAAGTAGCCTTCCTTTGGACACTGCGCTCAACGCGAGAAGGATATCTGACTGGCCTTTTTCCAAGCATTGGTTTAGCCAGTAATATAGCGTCGGTCATCTTTTTACTTGTTATAGGTGTTAGAAACATCATAATGTAGTTAAATTAAGTGGTTTTATAGCAATTTATATCCGTTTAGTGCGATTTTGAGGCATTGCTTTGTAATAGACTTTGAAGCTCCGGGCACGTTTCGGGGTCCCGGTCGTACGTTAGTGGGCATTTCGACGGACAAGTGGACATCTTTCGACCAAAAGAAGATTAGACCCAAGAAAGGATTCATTGTCCAAGATTCTGATGGGAGAACAGCTCATAGTAAGAACAATTTATGATGATAAATCGTGTTTCTGTCGATAAATGTTAAACGTTTATGCCGCCATCTTGTTTGCTATAGCTTCACTTGGCGCAACCTGTATTGAAAAGTAAGGATAATTTAAAAAATGTAATTCGTCTATCAATCGCTGTCCACCCTGTATTTTTTAGTCGAGTTTATGAGTATTTATGTATAAGACTAGATCACTGTCTAATATGGTGCAGGACATTTTCTGACCAGCTGAGCTACTTTTGTCATTGTCTAACCATGATTTTGGTGGCTAAATTTGCACATTTTCGAACAAACTCTCTATGTATGTTGTAATATGATGTTACAGGAGTGTCATCTGAAGAATTCTGAGAAGGTTAGTGAAAAAATTTATATATTTTGGCGATGATTACGTTATCGCTCTCTTTGGCTAGAATCAATGCTCTGGTAATGTTTGCACATGTGGTATGCTAATATAACGATTTATTGTGTTTTCGCTGTAAGACACTTAGAAAATCTGAAATATTGTCTGTATTCACAGGATCTGTGTCTTTCGATTAGTCTATGCTGTGTATTTTTTACGAAATGTTTGATGATTAGTAATTAGGTAATACACGTTGCTCTATGTATTTATTCTAGTCGAGTTGTGACGGTGGGTGCAATTGTAAACTTTGATTTCTACCTGAAATATGCACATTTTTCTAACAAAACCTATCCTATACCATAAATATGTTATCAGACTGTCATCTGATGAGGTTTTTTCTTGGTTAGTGGCTATCAATATCTTAGTTTAGCCGAATTCATATTTATATCCTAAAATCTCAGTTTACATTGGCACGTTATGTTCAGTAATGCTGTGCCTCAAACATCCCGCGAATTTGCAGAGAGCCACATCAATTTACAGAAATACTCATCATAACACTTGTATCTTTCATCAAAGTTTATGCATAGAATTAAAGATATACTTCTCCTTAATGCAACCGCTGTGTTAGATTTCGCAAAAGCACACCATGTGATAATATGAGTACAGCGATCAGCCACAAAAACAAGCCATACAGATACCCGCCATGTTGTGGAGTCAGTAAAAGTCAGAAATAGCTTTATAAATTTTCACTTACCTTTGATGATCTTTATCAGAATGCACTCCCAGGAATCCCAGTTCCACAAAAAATGTATGTTTTGTTCGATAAAGTTCATCTTTATTTCCAAATACCTCCTTTTATTTTGCGCGTTTAGTTCAGCAATCAAAATTCACAAGGCACGGGCACTAAGTCCAGATGAAATGTCAATAAAGTTCCATTACAGTTCGTAGAAACATGTCAAACTATGTATATAATCAATCTTTAGGATGTTTTTATCATAAATCTTCAATACTGTTTCAACAAGACAATTCCTTTCTTTAGAAATGAAAAGAAATGGAGCTTACTCTCTTGGCAATCTGCCAGACCCCAGGTTCAAACAGCTCTTATTCGCTCCCCCTTCATAGTAGAAGCCTGAAACAATGTTCTAAAGACTGTTGACATCTAGTGGAAGCCTTAGGGAGTGCAATATAGGCAATCACTTGAAAAACTACAAACCTCAGACTTTTCTCAGGTTTTCGCCTGCCATATGAGTTCTGTTATACACAGACATCATTCAAACACTTTTAGAAAATTCAGAGTGTTTCCTATCCAACTCTACTAATAATATGCATATATTAGCTTCTGGGCCGGAGTAGCATGCAGTTTACTCTGGGCACGCTTTTCATCCGAAAGTGAAAATACTGCCCCCTACCCCAAAGAAGTTAACAAACTATAGTTTTGGCAAGTCGGTTAGGTCATCTACTTTGTGCATGACACCAGTAAATTTTCCAACAATTGTTTACAGACCGATTATTTCAATTATAATTCACTGTATCAGAAGTTAAACATACACTAAGTTGACTGTGCCTTTAAAGAGCTCGGAAAATTCCAGAAAATGATGTCATGGCTTTAGAAGCTTCTGATAGGCTAAATGACATCATTTGAGCCAATTGGAGGTGTACCTGTGGATGTATTTCAAGGCCTACCTTCAAACTCAGTGCCTCTTTGCTAGACATCATGGGAAAATCAAAAGAAATCAGCCAAGACCTCAGATAAAATATTGTAGACCTCAAGTCTGGTTCATCCTTGGGAGCAATTTCCAAATGCCTGAAGGTACCACATTAATCTGTACAAGCAATAGTACGCAAGTAGAAACACCATGGGACAACGCAGCCGTCATAACCCTCAGGAAGGAGACGCATTCTGTCTCCTAGAGATGAACGTACTTTGGTGCGAAAAGTGCAAATCAATCCCAGAACAACAGCAAAGGACCTTGTGAAGATGCTGGAAGAAATAGGTACAAAAGTATCTATATCCACAGTAAAACGAGTCCTATATCGACATAACCTGAAATGCCACTCAGCAAGGAAGAAGCCACTGCTCCAAAACCACCATAAAAAAGCCAGACTACAGTTTGCAACTGCACATGGGGACAAAGATCAAACTTTTTGGAGAAATGTCCTCTGGTCTGATGAAACAAAAATATAACTTTTTGGCCATAATGACCATCGTTATGTTTGGAGGAAAAAGGGGGAGGCTTGCAAGCCGAAGAACACCATCCCAGCCATGAAGCACGGGGTTGTGGGGGTGCTATGCTGCAGGAAGGACTGGTGCACTTCACAAAATAGATGGCTTCATGAGGAATTTAAAATGATGTGGATATATTGATGCAACATATCAAGACATCAGTCAGGAAGTTAAAGCTTGGTCGCAAATGGGTCTTCCAAATGGACAATGACCCTAAGCATACTTCCAACGTTGTAGCAAAATGGCTGAAGCACAGCAAAGTCAAGGTATTGGAGTGGCCATCACAAAGCCCTGACCTCAATCCTATAGAAAATTTGTGGGCAGAACTGTAAAAGCATGTGCGAGCAAGGAGGCCTACAAACAGGAGGAATTGGCCAAAATTCACCCAACTTAAACAATTTAAAGGCAATGCTAAGAAATACTAATTGAGTATATGTAAACTTCTGGAATTTGATGTGGAATGTTATGAAAAAAAGAAAAGCTGAAGTAATTCATTCTCTCTACTGTTATTCTGACATTTCACATTCTTAAAATAAAGTGGTAATCCTAACTGACCTAAAACAGGGAGTTGTTACTAGGAAAAACTGAGTTGAAATGTTTTTCGCTAAGGTGTATGTAAAAGTCCGACTTCAACTGTACGTCCACCCATCCACCCTGACCAAGTACCCTCCTTTTGTCTTTTCCTGAAGTTGTCAAGAACATTGTCAGGGAAATGACCGGACCAAGGTGCAGCGTGTTGAGCGTACATTTCTTTTTATTATGAATGTCGCCAACAAAAACAAGAAACAACAAAAACAAACATGAAGCTTACTAGGGCTATACAGGCCACTAACAAAGTCAACTACTCACAACTAAGGTGAAAAACAGGCTGCCTAAGTATAATTCCCAATCAGAAACAACGATAGACAGCTGTCCCTGATTGATAACCATACCCGACCATAGAAATAAGAAACTAGAATGCCCACCCTAGTCACACCCTGGCCTAACCAAAATAGAGAATAAAAGCCTCTCTATGGCCAGGGCGTAACAGTACCCCCCCCCCCCCCCCCCCCACACCACTTTGGTGGCGCCTCTGGACTGGCTTACCAGGCTGGGGAGATATACAGGAGGCCTGGTTCTGGGAGCAGGCACAGGACTCACCAGGTGGGGAGACGTACAGGAGACCTGGTTCTTGGAGCAGGCACCGGATACACTGGGCCGTGGAGGCGCACTGGAGGTATCGAGCGTAGAGCCTGCACAACCCGTCCTGGCTGGATGGTTACCTTTGCCTGGTAAAGGCGGGGCGCTGGCACAGGACGCACTGGGCTGTGCAGACGCACCGGAGACACCGTGCGCAGAGCCGACGCATGATATCCTGGGCCAAATTTTTTTTTCCGAGTGGCCTCCTGGTTTATCGTGCCAGCCGTGACCCCATGTAATCCTGGGCCCTTTTTCTCGCTGCCTCCGCTTTCCTCGCTGCTTCCACCTGCTCCCAGGGCAGGCGATCCTTTCCCGCCAGGATCTCCTCCCACGTCCAGGATCCTTTCCCATTCAGGATGTCCTCCCATGTCCAGTCCTCCTTACCACGCTGCTTTGTCCATTTGTGGTGGGCAGTTCTGTCAGCTTCACGTTCGTTTTTGTTGTTTCTTGTTTTGTTGGCGACATTTATAACATTAAAAGAAAATGTAGGCTCACCACGCTGCACCTTGGTCCGGTCATTTCACCGACGACGTTCGTGACAGAAGTAACCTTTTGAGTTATGTAACCATAGCAAACGTAACATACTGTATCATACTATTTTGAGTGTCCAGGATTTGCATTCACGATGTTACGTCTAGTCTATGAGACCAGGCTGGAGGGTGAAGCGGCATTGCTGTGCCCTGTTCACAACTGTGTTGGTGTGTTTGGACCATGATGGGTCTTTAGTGATGTGGACGCTGAGGATCTTGAAGCTCTCAGATGGAATTGCTCCTAGTATGGCTCATAGTGTTGTTATTGCTGGGTTCGAGAGTGGGTGTTTGGCAGCGCGGAGGTTGAGCATTTACATTTATCCGGGTTACCACAGTTCCCTGTGGGTTTAAGCCATTGGCTGCCTTGGGGTGTAGCGGAGCATAAAGTGTGCATTTTCAGGGTTACCACAGTTTCCTGTGGGTTTGAGCCCTGGGCTGCCTTGGCAGCTCACGAGTACACAGTTTCCAGGTTACTGCAGGATTTCTGTGAGTTTGACCCTCGGCTGCCGTGGTTCATTGACTCTGGTCGATGCTATGCAGGCAGGGCTTTCGAAGGCAGGCTCGGTCTCCATTTGCACGTTGGGTGTGATTTGAGTTTTCTTCAGGTGAGTATGACTCCCCATAGTATGTTATACTGAGTGACTGACGAAGGGAACATTAGTTATGTTCATAACTGTATATTTGTGTCATCGTCACAAATCCAATGCATTATACTAAATGCATTATCAGCCAGTAAAAATACTCCTTGGCTAGCTTTTGCTATCGCCAATGTCAATGAGTGTTAGCATTCTAGCCAACAACTGCTCCATCCAAAATGTGTACTTTGGAACTACCACAATAAAATATAATCTTAGTGAATGTTCAAACAACAATCGTAACAACATTGTAAGCCAACGAGAAGCCCAAAATTAATTTTTTGGTTTAGAAGCAAATACAATAAAAATCTAGGCTATGTTGAATGGTTGAAAATGGAAAGACTGTTTGTTTTGCCCAATTTGTTGGTGTGGTTGAGGGAAATTCCTTATTATGAGGTGAATATTGACTGGGTTACTTGCTTGCTTTTGAGCGACAACTTCATATTCAACCTTAGCCTAGTTAGCTTGCTACTTGTTGTAAATGCAAGAGCGGGTGTTCAAACTTTTACATGGCCTGATGATGATACCAGGCATTTAATTCAGTGGCGAACACGGCAGGAGGAATGCCGCAAAAAAGGTTTGGAGTAAATTATGACTCATGTGGCCATAATTAGCTGTCTTGCTACTGCACTATGCGCTGCCACTAACTATAATAACATTAGTAATGAGGTAGCCTAGCGACATTCCTATTTCCCACAGTGGTGCTGGTCATAACACGTCTCTTTTTTGTCGCCATTTACATACAGAGTTTTTAAGGAGACAAACAAAACGGTTCTGAAACTCTTGAGGCCTATACCTGGGTACCCTACTCTGCACGAGGGCATTATCTGAGCAGAGCCCTGCCTACTGTTGCTTTCATCCTCCCACTTGACATTGTGCCTTGGATGTTTTGGACTACTGCCAAACTTTAACTCCACTTGGATTTACTCTTTTGGACTCTCCCGCTGCCTGGTGCTGCCTGGACCCTCTCTTCATTGCCACCCTCCCAGCTTTCCACCAGCCTGTACAGTAAACTACATCCCCTCCAAGGTGCTTGTCTCCTGGCTATCATACTCGTAACAAGGCTTCCACTGTTTTGATGGGCCCCAGCGTTTAATCGCATTGAGTAAGTCACCACTCTCTCTTTGCTGTTGTTCTGTTAGCCAGTTTTGTGCCTTGGTTATATTTATTGTGTGTCCTAGTGCTGGTTTTTAGTCTGTGTTTGGGTTCTGGCTTGCTGCCTATAACTGTGGTGATCCTACAAACTGTGCGATTCAATCTAACTATCACACTGTGTGAATTGATTGACTTTTAGCTGATTCCTCGCCAAACTATTTTATATGTGTGGATTTTAACAGAATTTTCTCAAAATGGTAACTACCACCACAGGGAAACTTACTTTATACAGACTGGCAGCAACTACCTTCAAGAGACCACAGTGAAGGTTTCATCTCATGTAGCAGCTGCACCTATTTAGCACAGTTCTGGGATAATATTGTGGAAACTGTCAGCTTTATGTGGAATATATGTCTGAGCTGGGCATCCAGAGTAAGCTAATTGAGACATTGCAGAGTATCCTGGATAGGTCCCACTCAAAGACCTTTTCTACTCCTTAGCCTGGTCGTCATACCACTGCCTCGTCATGGTGTTGCCACTCTGACTGGCCAGGGATGTCCTGCAGAGACCCCTCCCAACTGAAGTCACCTCTCCCCTCCCATCTCACCCGCCCTTCCCATCCTACCTCGACCTCCCATCCTGCCCCTCCCCCCACACACCCCCCTTGGAGAATAAAGGACCAAGGACACTTTATGAGGAGCTGATGGATGCCATGGTTATCAATCCTGCATCCCAGGGCACGTCGCACGTCGCCCAGCGCAAGGCAGCGATCTTTGGTGAACGGAGCTGAAATGGCTTTGGGGGATCCCATCCTGCTGACCAACAGTTTCACCCACCTGCTTCCAGAGATCCCTGTTCCTTCATCCTCTACCCTGTCTCCCAAGGGTCCAGCTCAGGGGGTCTCTACCACAGGTCCGTACCTCCTGGGCTCCCTCGCACATCAGGCATCGATAGTGTCTCAGGCCCCCCCCCCCCCCCCCCCCCTGCTCAGAGGGCTTCTATTGACGTAAGTCCTCCGACCCCCATTTCCCGTCGGTCCTCAAAGAGGCTCAGAAAAGGCCGGACATCCACGGCCCACTCACCTATCTCCAGCCATCATCATTGGTAGTTCCATGGTAAGACACATCTTGGAGCAACGACCCTGTGCTACCCGATTTCTTCCTTCCGTCCGTAGTGCATGTGGGATCAAGTGACATCAAAAAGAGTTAATGACACAGGATTTTATTGAGCTGATCAACACCCTAAAAGGCTCTGAAAAGCATCCAATTAATGTTGGTCCTGTGCCATCGCTGGGTCGCAGCTTGTGAAATCTTCAGCAGTCTCTTAGCACTTCGTATCTGGCTTAAAGACTACTGTAACTCTGTTCTGACAATTTTGTCATTTTTTGGAAACAAAAGATGCTCTACAGGGATGATGGACTCCACCCAAACAAATTAGAAGCCTGGACCTTCTCTTCATATTTCAAGGCTGTGTTAGAATATTGACTCAGAGAGCCTCACTCCGGTAATACCTCCCATCCTCTCTAAGCGTTATCGTCATACTGTTGTCTATACTGCCAGGGGTGTTGACAGTTGTAATCTTGTACGCATTCATTTGAACACTCTTAGATCTGCTACTGTTAGTTCAAAAGAGGATCCCGTGGTGGTCTGCTCACCCAGTGGTTTTAGTTCAAATGTGAATTCCATAAGCTTTAATACCCCCTTGGTTTTCAAATCACGTAGAGGGCTTGGGCTGTTGCATGATAGAAACCAAAGCCCATGTAAATCAGTTTATAACATTCCATCATTGTTTATTCTGAGAGTGCCTCATATTGACATTGGCTGCAGCCTCAGGCCATATGGTGCTAACCTCGGAAAATAAATTAAAATGTATTCTCTTTCCTCTATTACTAATAGGGATAGTTCAAATGGTGCAGTTCTATGCAATCATGTAGCCGTACCAACTATATCAATATCAGACAGGGCCTGCAACCGCTGATTGAACGTAGCTTGTTTGAGTTGGAGTTTCCATGTGACTTTACAAATTGTAAAGGTCTTGGGTTGATGCATCTGAACATGAGGAGCTTACATCAAAATCTGGGCAATGCTGACAAATCTGGATATTCGGCTATTGACTGAAACTTGGATCTATGGGGACATTCTGGACTTTGAGGGTTATTATCATGTTGTTGTGGGAAGTTCGAGCCAAAGATTAAGACAGAGACTAAGAACTGACAGTACCATGACTCTTTCCATTTGACTGTTTTTGTTACTTTCACTAGTCTCCATATATGTTTTCTTTAACTAGGACCCTTCTACTCTTTCCAGTAGGGAAACCCTCTCAATCACTAATACACATGAATCAATCTTCTGCTTTTACCCCTATTTTGTAAGGTATACATTTTTATTTATAACTTTCTCCTTGTTGGAACTCATTGTTTGCATTTTAGTCTACCCTAACAATGTTACTCTATATATGTATCTACATATTTATTATCAATTTCCGTTGGATATTCACTTTCTGTCTTTCACACATGAACTGTATTATTTTGACATTAATAGGCCTATGTAATCCACCAAAATTATGAAATAAAAAATCAGCCAATTCTGAAGGGGATAGATACATTTTGGAGGGAACTTCCTTCTTAAGGTATTGCAGCCCCTGGGTGGAGTAAATCCCATAAAAATGTATCGTTTTATTGGTTAGGGGTAGGTCAAGTCCTGTACGTTTACCAAAAACGGATGTAGTAGCACCGGTATCTACCAACATAGGAATTTCCTTCCATTGTATTTTTACCACAATGTTTGGGCCAGATTGGTTTACGTTTACCTGTGGGCATTGCTATATCAAAGTTGTTGTTCCTCCTAAGGGGCCTCCCTATTCTTAACTATCCCCTCTCTTCTGTGGTTCCCATCTCCTTGGACACCCATCTCTCCAGTGGCTGGGGTCGTGACAAAGGAAACAGCCTTCGTCTTTATTATACCTATTCCTATTACCCCTGTCTGCTCTGGTGTCACCACCCCTTCCATACCTGTGCGCGCGGCCCCCAGGTTGGGAAACCTCTCTCGTGTAAAACTGCAGCTGAGCTGCCTGTAAGCGACAGTCAGTTTTGGTGGATTTATCCTTAATAGTTTCCATGTAATGTTGAGCTAGGACAGTAACTTCCGGTAGGGTTTTAGCTTGCCAACCCGGAGTAATTTGCTTAAGTAGCTCAGAAACCTTCTTAGATAAACCACACACATACGCTGATACCAGGGGTCCATTAATCCCTTCCGTATCAGACGCCATTCCAGAGTGCTTGAAAAAGAGGTCTCTCATTCTGCTCGAGAAACTGCGGGCATCTTCCCATCTACTTGTGTAGGGTAACGGTGTAACACCAGTACTTGTAGTGCTGCTACTTTCTATGACAGGTGTGGTGGAGTCTCCCAATCAGCGTCCCTAGCCAATTGGGTCCAGCAACTACATCCTGAACAGTTCTGGAGGAGTTTACAACATCTCCAGTGGTGCAGGAATTAACATCTACAATGGGTTCAAGCCATTATAACCACTTATTCCCACCATCTGTCATTCGTGGCATTTTATCTTTAAATTGCAACTGCTCTCCGGGCGAGAAAGGTCTGTGCACCAGTCTATCAAAAATTTCATCCAACCCTTTAGCATCAGATTTCACAATGGGGATAATTCTCTTTTAAACTGTTTAGTTGGTTTGGCGTGGGACCTAGTGTTGTGTGCTGGGCTGAAAACTCACTTTGGGGAGGAGAGGAATGAAAACCCTGAGGCATCTTTCTCCTACCCCTGTGTTTGTACTTCAATTATACTACGCTGCTTATCCGTTTCCCTTTTCAACCTTCTATCAGTTTCTTTTGCTACAGTTTCTAACTCCCATGTTTCCTCTTCCTCCCTCAGTTCCTGCAATTGATGTTGTTGTTGGAGAATTTGCAATTGCTACTTTCGAATACGTTCCTTCAAAGCATCATAATTGCAATGAGCAGCGGCACCCAAACAGGCCAAATCATCATCCTCCTCCTCTCCATTAGCTAGAGGAGGTGGAGGAGAATCGGAGGGACAATGCAATGTTAGGTGTTCCAGTGGAGGATACATTGTTGAGGCTGTGTAGGAGGAGCTGAGGGAGGGGTAGGTTTATCTATGCTTGTTAGACATTTCCTAGCCTGGGTTAACTCTTCATGCAGGCTCTGATAAACGTGATAATGATATTTGTAATGGGAGGCGGTTTTGAATGCATAGATGCGCCAATCTTTGTCTGAGACGCTATTTCCCAGACTCTTTAGACGGTCATATAATGCTTTGACCTTATATTTATCAAATGATCCAAAAAGGGACCAATCTGAATATTTCTCAATAGTTTTTACACCACTTATGTACGTGTACGTGTGGGTGCACAAGCTGTATTTTCCCTGCTAGATCAAGCACCTCCAGCGGTACACTTATTGAGTTCAGTACCCATGGTTTCTAATTGTCTTCTAAACCCTTATTACACAAAGCTCAATAACCAATTATACACACATACAAATTGATAACACTCCAGTATGTGCAAACAGGTTATATATACACTGCTCAAAAAAAATAAAAGGGAACACTTAAACAACACAATGTAACTCCAAGTCAATCACACTTCTGTGAAATCAAACTGTCCACTTAGCAACACTGATTGACAATAAATTTCACATGCTGTTGTGCAAATGGAATAGACAAAAGGTGGAAATTATAGGCAATTAGCAAGACACCCCCAATAAAGGAGTGGTTCTGCAGGTGGTGACCACAGACCACTTCTCAGTTCCTATGCTTCCTGGCTGATGTTTTGGTCACTTTTGAATGCTGGCGGTGCTTTCATGAGACGGAGTCTACAACCCACACAAGTGTCTCAGGTAGTGCAGCTCATCCAGGATGGCACATCAATGCGAGCTGTGGCAAGAAGGTTTGCTGTGTCTGTCAGCGTAGTGTCCAGAGCATGGAGGCGCTACCAGGTGACAGGCCAGTACATCAGGAGACGTGGAGGAGGCCGTAGGAGGGCAACAACCCAGCAGCAGGACCGCTACCTCTGCCTTTGTGCAAGGAGGAGCAGGAGGAGCACTGCCAGAGCCCTGCAAAATGACCTCCAGCAGGCCACAAATGTGCATGTGTCTGCTCAAACGGTCAGAAACAGACTCCATGAGGGTGGTATGAGGGCCCGACGTCCACAGGTCATCGACGTCCTCAGGAGACCATCCGCCACCTCATCAGGAGCATGCCCAGGCGTTGTAGGGAGGTCATACAGGCACGTGGAGGCCACACACACTACTGAGCCTCATTTTGACTTGTTTTAAGGACATTACATCAAAGTTGGATCAGCCTGTAGTGTGGTTTTCCACTTTAGTCTGACTCCAAATCCAGACCTCCATGGGTTGATAAATTTAATTTCCATTGATAATTTGTGTGATTTTGTTGTCAGCACATTCAACTATGTAAAGAAAAAAAGTATTTAATAAGACTTCCTTTATTTTTTTGAGAAGTGTATTTAATCCAATACTATGTTTAATTGTTACTTGATTAAATTAATCATGTAACAATTAACTTATTAGGATTTGGGGCACCACGTAAGAAGTTGTTTAACCTGTTTGGGCTGCACGCTGAATATTGAAAAAACTGGAAAATGTGTGCACATTTTCAAACGGCCTCCTAAGAAACTTTTTATTTTCCAATATGCATATATTTACTACTGTTGGATAGATAACAGTCTGTAGTTTCTAAAAAGGTTTGAATTGTTTCTCTAAGTCGAACAGAAATATTTTTACAGCCATTTTCCCAGCCGAATTGAGTTTCCCAAAATGCGATGTGTCTCTTTAAGACCTTCTCTATAAAAGGCCATTTGACTTGGGACCATATAAACACGTCAGAGGCGTACGTCAGACTGTAATGCGGAAGTGAGAATTGAAAGGAGTCGAATATCTCGTCCCTGGACTGAATAACAGAACTTCTTGTGAGACCTGCGCAGTTAAAATAAAAATCCGGGCGCGAAGGATAATTTGATCTCGGCTTCTGGAACAAGGTAGATAACGTTGAATATGATGCCTGACTACGATATTATTTGCTACATGTCACAAAATCATCCTAAAGTATGTTTTTTCAATATACTTTAATTATATTATTGCAATTTATTCTGGACTTTAGATGTGAAACGACGGAAGAATTTTTTGAAGAAACGCTTTCTGGCGCAGCAATGCTACCGTGCTAGCTAACCAAAGAGGGAAATAATTCGTTCTGGAACCCAACTAAAGACTCTACTGGACATTGGACCCCGTTACAACATTCTGATGGAGTACCAAGAAAGATAAGACCCAATTTGGGATGCTTTTTCATATATATGTCGAACTGTTGAATGCTAACTCTGCTAACTATGCTAGGCTAGCGCTTGACTAGAATCAATGCTGCCTTATGCTAGCTTATGATGTTAGCTAATATAACGATATATTGTGTTTTCGCTGTAAAACACTTCAAAAATCGGAAATGTTGTCTGTATTCACAAGATATCTGTCTTTCATTAGTTATCCACCATATGTTTTTCTGAAATGTTTTATGAGGTGTAATTAGTAGCCGACGTTGGTGTATGTATTTTCTCTGGCTACTCCCGGCTGGATTCAGACTGTAGCTATGTATTAGCATTTTTGGGTAGCATCAATGTAAAACAGATTTATAGCTAAAATATGCACTTTTTATGAACAAAACATAGATTTATTGTGTAACATGTTATATGACTGTCATCTGAGGTCGTTTTTTCTGGGCTCTTTAGGTTGGTTTTAGTTTATTTCGGTTGGTTGTGCATGCTACTTCAATCATAATTCATACTTCATAATCATAATTCATACGTGTCTGTCCACTTTTGTATTTGGTGGTGAGCTAACATAAATATATGTGGTGTTTTCTCTGTAAAACATTTAAAAAATCGGACATGTTGGCTGGATTGACAAGATGTTTATCTTTCAAATGCTGTATTGGACTTGTTAATGTGTAAAAGTTAAATATTTTAAAAAAATAGATTTTGAATTTCGCGCTCTGCAGGGGTGTCATTTTCGGTCCGAGGTCGGGCTTGCACCCCAAACAGGTTAACGAGTTACCATCTCCCAAATTAAACTAGATATAAGTTATATATCAATAACAGTCACTTATTAATCATTACCTCATATCAATTCTCATTCTGAACAGTCATAACCTTCTTGGATCCGCAAGAACCCCAGCCTTGAGCATTATTCAGGACTACACAAATTGGTTTAATTATTTATTTACTAGCCAACTAAATATTAACACAGAATACACATACACACTTACATGACACAAAGATCCCTAGTGGACTGGCTTGATATGATGGCTTGTTACACATTTGAAGAGGGGGTGGGGGAAAAGGGAGAGATAGAAAAAAAGGGACATTTATCGTGGATACATTCTATAACTCTTCTCAAATGTATCATATACCTTGCAAACAAACCACCGCTGTTTGCAATAAGAAGTAATGCATGTATTTAGGTGTTGAATGCCGTTCGCGTTTCTCTGTCAGACCAAGCCCTCCTTCGCTAGAATGTAGGTTTGGTGAGCCTTTACTGTGGGCCATATTTCTGATTGTCCACCATAGGTCGCAATGTCCTTCTTCTTAGTTGTCCGGTTACCAGTGGTGACTTTGTTCAGAGCTTGTTCATAGCTCTTATGGATAGTCAGAGTTTGAACCTTGTTTCACACACAGCTGCAGCCTGGCAATGTTCGGGTCTAGGCTGGTGAATTTATCTTCTTCACCTCGTGTTGCACTCTGGTCGAAAAGGGCATTTCCATCACACTGACATGCTCTTCTGACCTCACTCTGGGCATGGCTAGTTACTGTGCAAGGTGTCAAAAACCCACCATTCCCTCCTTCCCTCATTTGTGAGTGGGAGAGGGTCTGGTGAATGCCAGCCATTGCCAAGCTGATCTGACCCATTGTGATGCTCATGTGTAGTCATGAGACAGAAAAGCTCCAAGACATACTTGAACATGCACTGATCAGTTTTATTAAGAATGGGAAACAGAAATAGCACACAGAACAGATTCACTGTTTCTTAGACTTCCTTTCAATGAGAATGACAATCTATAACTAACACAGCTGATCCACCAAGCTTTGATTATTTGAATTAGCTGTGTAGTTCTAGGGCAAAACCAAAACATGCAACCAGGTTCCAAAACTAAAACTGGGGCCCCAGGACTGAGTTTGAGAAACCCTGCCCTACAGCAAATATGTCCTGGGAGATTCTATCCAAAATACTGTTCAAAGACATCTTAGTGGAAGACTTTACAACGCTGGTACGCTCTTTGCATTCAGGTAATAATGAAATACCATGTTTTGGATTGACCCTTAACTCTCACCTGTACAGAGTTGATGTTTTGAAGAGGGGGTCATAGTGAATCCCTGATCGACTTGTAGACCTCCACAGTCAGCAGTTTGGCCTCATCTTGGACTGCCTCTTCTTTGGCAATACTTTAACTATGGGCTTTAGGGTCACAGTCTTGGATCCAAATTCACTGTGGAGGCAGAGAAGCACATTAACCTCTCTGCGCACAGATCCCTTTAGCGGGATAATTTCCCTAAACAACCGCTGAATTGCAGGGCGCCAAATTCAAAAATATTACTAAAAATATTTATAATCATGCAATCACAAGTGAAATATACCAAAACACAGCTTAGCTTGTTGTTAATCCACCTATCCTGTCAGATTTTGAAAATATGCTTTGCAACGAAAGCAATCTAAGCTTTTGTGAGTGTATCAATCAATGCTACAACAGCTAGCCCCAAATTAGCATGGTCACGAAAGTCAGAAAAGCAATAAAATTAATCACTTACCTTTGATAATCTTCGGATGTTTGCACTCACGAGACTCCCAGTTACACAATAAATGTTATTTTTGTTCGATAAATATGACTTTTATAACAAAAAAACGCCATTTGGGTTGCGCGTTATGTTCAGAAAACTACAGCCTCGTTCCGGTGCTGAAAGGCAGAAGAAAATCCCAAACGTATCAGATACAAAAATATTACTAGAAATATTTCTAATCATGCAATCACGAGTGAAATATACCAAAACACAGTTTAGCTTGTTGTTAATCCACCTATCGTGTCAGATTTTGACAATATGCTTCGCAACGAAAGCAATCTAAGCTTTTGTGAGTGTATCAATCAATGCTAGAACAGTTAGCCTTATATTAGCTTGGTTAGCTAGGTCACGAAAGTCAGAAAAGCAATAAAATGAATCGCTTACCTTTGATAATCTTCGGATGTTTGAGAAGAACATTTCCTTCTCTACTGCTCCAGCTCCGTGTCTCACCAGAGTGGTCTCCACACAAGCGACGACTACTTTGGGGTTCAAGTTCTCTAATCCTTTGATGACCTCCACCTGTACAGTGTTGGTTTTCTCAATCTCTATGTACATGAGGCAGATGTCTGATCCCAGCTCTTTGGCCCGCGCCTTTGGCTGGTTGAATACCTTACACACCAAGCCTGACACCACCTCACCCACCGTCATGCAGAACAATAATAGATAGTGGGTTATAAAACAAAAATAGAACCAATTTTATTTTTCAAGGATCCAGGAGTTCTACCTGACCATATTACCAGAAATAGCTCATCCAGGCCACAGGCCTAGTTGGTCAGGAAAAACTTCCAGGGCCGTATCCACAAAGCTTCTCAGAGTAGAAAATTGGTCCTAAGGGCCGAGAATGGACATTTTACTCCTTCTCTTATGGGTAAAAATAAAAGCTTGTTCATCCCCTTACCTAACAGCCACGGGTGCGTTCACTGTCTTGTTAGACTTCAGCGCAGCTTTTGACATTATTGATCGTAGTCTGCTGCTGGAAAAACGTATGTGTGATGGCCCTGTTTGGGCTAGGTGTCCCGCTAGTGGAACAACTTCTGGTGAAACTGGAGGGTGCGCAATTCAAATAAATAATCATAAAAATTATGGATATTAAACATTTAGGTGTCTTATATCGGTTGAGAGCTTAAATTCTTGTTAATCTAACTGCACTGTCTAATTTATAGTAGCAATTACAGGGAAAGCATGAGGACGGCCCCCCACATCAAAATATTTTTCCACCGGTAAAGGTTTCATAAATTCACAAATAGCGATTCAATATTCACTTACTTTTTGATAATCTTCCTCTGATTTGTCATCCAAAGGGTCCCAGCTATAACATGTAGTGTTGTTTAGTTGGCGGCATCGATTTGCGTAATCCACTCGATCAACATGCAGAGAATAGAATCTGAAAATCTACCGCTTAATTTTGTTTCAACAAGTCAAAATACATTTGTTACCTCCTCGGATACACTAAAATGTAATCAAACTATAATAATTCTTACAGAAAGAAGTATGTTCAATAGGAAACCAATTTTAACAGGTGCGTCTTATCTTCATCGCACGTCCAAACACAAATTTCCAAGACTGTGTCCCTGTACTAAAACTTGTATTTCTTATTCATTTTGGAAGTTGCAAGCCTGAAACCTTGAACATAGATTGCTGACACAATTAGGAAGCCATAGGAATTGCATCCTGGGAGCTCAAATTCAGAATGACCCTTTACTTTCCATTCTAAGAGCAAAAAAATTATCGGGTTGGTTTTTCTTTGGATTTTCTCCTACAACATCTATTGTGTTATAGTCTCCTATACTTTTTTAAAATTCATGCAAACTTCAAAGTGTTTTCTTTCCAATGGTACCAATTATCTGCATATTATGGCTTCAGCACCTGAGTAACAGGCAGTTTCCTTTGGGTACGTCAGTCAGGTGGAAAATTAGAAAAAAGTAGCTTAGCCCTAAGACGGTTTATGGCTTTACACCCCCTGCTATAATGTGGATAAAGAGTTACTTGTCTAACAGAACACAGAGGGTGTTCTTTAATGGAAGCCTATCAAATATAATCCAGTTAGAATTAGGAATTCCCCAGGGTCGCTGTTTAGGCCCCTTGCTTTTTCAAATGTTACTAACAACATGCCACTGACTTTGAGTAAAGCCAGAGTTTCTATGTATACGGATGACTCAACACTATACACGTTAGCTACTACAGCAACTGAAATGACTGCAACACTCAACAAAGAGCTGCAGTTTGTTTCAGAGTGGGTAGCCGTAAATGTTTCTAAAACTAAAAGCATTGTATTTGGAACAAAACACTCACTAAACGCTAAAACTCAACTAAATATTGTCAAAACATATTGATGCAGTAGTAGCTAAGTTGGGGAGAAGTCTGTTTATATAATAATAACACTATCAAGAAGGCAGGTCCTACAGGCCTTAGTTTTGTCGCAGCTTGACTACTGTTCAGTCGTGTGGTCAGGTTCCATAAAAAAGGATTTAGGAAAATTGCAATTGGCTCAGAACAGGGCAGCACGGCTGGCCCTTGGATGTACACAGAGAGCTAATATTATTACTTTGCATGTCAATCTCTCCTGGCTGAATGTGGAGGAGAGATTGACTTCATCACTACTTTTATTTATGAGAGATATTGACATGTTGAATGCACCGAGCTGTCTGTCTAAACTACTGGCACACAGCTCGGACACCTATGTATACCCCACAAGACATGCCCCAAGGGGTCTCTTACCAGTCCCCAAGTCCAGACAGACTATGGGAGGCACACAGTACTACATAGAGCCATGACTACATGGAACTCTATTCCACATCAAGTAACTGATGCAAGCAGTAAAATTTGATTTTAGAAAACAGATTAAAAAAACCTTATGGAACAGCGGGGACTGTGAAGCAACACAAACATTGGCACAGACACATGCATACACACACACGATAACATAAGCACTAACTACACATGGATTTAGTAATGTCGATATGTGGTAGTGGTGGGGAAGGGGCCTGAGGGCACAAAGTGTGTAATGAAATCTGTGAATGTATTGTAATGTTTTGAAATTGTATATACAACCTTAATTTTACTGGATCCCAGGAAGAGTAGCTCCTGCTTTGGCAGCAGCTAATGGGGATCCATAATAAATACAAATACATAATCCAGAACAACCTCCAGTCCTTTGAACTGGGCCACTGCATTTGAGTCAGTCACAATCTGCTTGATGGTTCCCTGGTACTTGGCCCATTCTGGACTCTCATCATCAATCCTCTGAAAGAGCTTCAGGGCCTCCTCATACCCATTCATCCTTGCCTTCCATATCTGGGACAGCAAGGAGGGACAATGAAGGAGTTCAAAGTGGAACGGTGCAAGAGTAACGTTAGCTGTATAACCTAGCTAATTTTGTGAATTAGCTTTTATGGTGCATTACCCACAACCAAAAGGGTACCCTTTTATCTGTGGATTAATTGTCAGAGTAGAAGACCTTTGTTCATTTCAAGTATAATAACCCAGTGTTCATATCCCAGGTCAAATTTGCTTTCAACAGCAAGCTAGCTAGCTAAATTGACATAAATGTTAAATGCTTTTCGACCTGTCCCAAAAATAATATAGTTGGTTCAGAATTAATTTAGATATTTCAACCTGTGTCCTGCTTGTGTAGGGGGACAAAAAACAACATGCGCGCGATTCCGGGCGGACGCACATGCACGTGTGGTCTGGTCAGCATGTTATCTGTTCTGTTTGAAAAAGACAATTATACAATTATGGTTGGAAGTTTCCATGTACTTAGGTTTGAGTCATTAAATCTCATCTTTCAATCACTCCAGAAATTTCTTGTTAACAAACTATAGTTTTGGCAAGTCGGTTAGGACATCTACTTTGTGGATGACACAAGTCATTTTTCCAACAATTGTTTACAGACAGATTATTTCACTTATAATTCACTGTATCACAATTCCAGTTGTTCAGAAGTTTACACACTCAGTTGACTGTGCCTTTAAACAGCTTGGAAAATTCCAGAAAATGTCATGGCTTTAGAAGCTTCTGATAGGATAATTTACATCAATTGAGTCAATTGGAGGTGGACCTGTGGATGTATTTCAAGGCCTACCTTCAAACTCAGTACCTCTTTGCTTGACATCATGGGAAAATCAAAAGAAATCAGCCAAGACCTCAGAAAAAAATTGTAGACCTCCACAAGTCTTGTTCATCCTTGGGAGCATTTTCCAAATGCTTGAAGGTACCACGTTCATCTGTACAAACAATAGTACGCAAGTATAAACACCATGGGACCACGCCGCCTTCATACCGCTCAGGAAGGAGACACGTTCTGTCTCCTAAAGATGAACATACTTGTGCGAAAAGTGCAAATCAATCCCAGAACAACAGCAAAGGACCTTGTGAAGATGCTGGAGGAGACAGGTACAAAAGTATCTGTATCCACCGTAAAACGAGTCGTATATCGACATAACCTGAAAGGCCGCTCAGCAAGGAAGAAGCCACTGCTCCAAACCACCATAAAAATGCCAGACTACGGTTTGCAACTGCACATGGGGACAAATATCATCCTTTTTTTGAGAAATGTCCTCTGGTCTGATGAAACAAAAATAAAACTATTTGGGCATAATGACCATCGTTATATTTGGAGGAAAGCGGGGGAGGCTTGCAAGCCGAAGAACACCATCCTAACCGTGAAGCACGGAGGTGGCAGCATCATATTGTGGGGGTGCTATGCTGCAGGAGGGATTGGTGCACTTAACAAAATAGATGGCATCATGAGGAATTGAAAATTATGTGGAAATATTGAAGCAACATCACAAGACATGAGTCAGGAAGTTAAAGCTTGGTCGCAAATGGGTCTTCCAAATGGACAATGACCCCAAGCAAACTTCCAAAGTTGTGGCAAAATGGCTTAAGGACAACAAAGTCAAGGTATTGGGGTGGCCATCACAAATCCCTGACCTTAATCCCATAGAGAATTTGTGGGCAGAACTGAAAAGTGTGTGCAAGCAGGGCGGCCTACAAACCTGATTCAGTTACACCAGCTCTGTCAGGAGGAATGGGACAACATTCACCCAATTTACTGTGGGAAGCGTATGAAAGGCTACCTGAAATGTTTGACCCAAGTTAACCTGTTTGGGCTGCAAGCCCGAAATCGGACGAAAATGACAACAGCTGCAGGGCGCGAAATTCAAAATCTATTTTTTAAAAATATTTAACTTTTACACATTAACAAGTCCAATACAGCATTTGAAAGATAAACATCTTGTCAATCCAGCCAACATGTCCGATTTTTTAAATGTTTTACATGAAAACACCACATATATTTATGTTAGCTCACCACCAAATACAAAAGTGGACAGACACGTATGGATATGATTATGAAGTATGAATTATGATTGAAGTAGCATGCACAAGCCAACCGAAATAAACTAAAACCAACCTAAAGAGCCCAGAAAAAACTACCTCAGATGACAGTCATATAACATGTTACACAATAAATCTATGTTTTGTTCATAAAAAGTGCATATTTTAGCTATAAATCAGTTTTACATTGATGCTACCCAAAAATGCTAACACATAGCTAGAGTCTGAATCCAGACGGGAGTAGCCAGAGAAAATACATACACCAACGTCGGCTACTAATTACACCTCATAAAACATTTCAGAAAAACATATGGTGGATAACTAATGAAAGACAGATATCGTGTGAATAAAGCCAACATTTCCGATTTTTGAAGTGTTTTACAGCGAAAACACAATATATCGTTATATTAGCTAACAACATAAGCTAGCATAAGGCAGCATTGATTCTAGTCAAGCGCTAGCCTAGCACAGTTAGCACAGTTAGCATACAACAGTTCGACAGATATATGAAAAAGCATCCCAAATTGGGTCTTATCTTTCTTGGTATTCCATCAGAATGTTGTAACGGGGTCCAATGTCCAGTAGAGTCTTTAGTTGGGTTCCAGAACGAATTATTTCCCTCTTTGGTTAGCTAGCACAATAGCATTGCGGCGCTACACAGCGTTTCTTCAAAAAACTCTTCCGTCGTATCACATCTAAAGTCCAGAATAAATTGCAATAATATAATTAAAGTATATTGAAAAAACATACTTTAGGATGATTTTGTGACATGTATCAAATAATATCGTAGTCAGACATCCTATTCACCGTTATCTAACTTGTTCCAGAAGCCGAGACCAAATTATCCTTCATGCCCGGAAATTTTTTTTAACTGCGCAGGTCTCACAAGAAGGTGTGTTATTCAGTCCATGGACGAGATATTCGACTCCTTTCAATTCTCACTTCCGCATTACAGCCTGAGGAAGGCGTGTGAAGTGTCCCTATGGTCCTAAGTCAAAGGGCCTTTTATAGAGAAGGTCTTAAAGAGACACATCGCATTTTGAAAATCTCAATTCGGCTGGGAAAATGGCTGTAAAAATATTTCTGTTCGACTTAGAGAAACAATTCAAACCTTTTTAGAAACTATAGACTGTTATCTATCCAACAGTAGTAAATATATGCATATTGGAAAATAAAAAGTTTCTTAGGAGGCCGTTTGAAAATGTGCACACATTTTCCAGTTTTTTCAATATTCAGCTTGCAGCCCAAACAGGTTAAACAATTTGAAGGCAATGCTACAAAATACTAATTGAGTGTAACTTCTGACCCTCTGGGAATGTGATGAAAGAAATAAAAGCTGAAATAAATCATTCTCTCTACTATTATTCTGACATTTCACATTCTTAAAATAAAGTGGTGATCCTAACTGACCTATGACAGGGAATTTTTACTGGGATTAAATGTCAGGAATTGTGAAAAACTGAGTTTAAGTGTATTTGGCTAAGGTGTATGTAAGCTTCCGACTTCAACTGTACATCTTTCTCAACTAGGCGGCAATATGTTTTCAAAGGTTTTTTTGGGGGGTGGTAAAAATTTGCTTTTGCTCTTGAAATATCTATTTTCCCTTGTCATGTCCTCAGGGTGAGAGTCAAGTTCATTGTCATTCAGGATATCAATGGGAAATACTGTTTCCTGTCTGGCTTCTAATATTATTCAATATATTAACTTAGGCAGGTGCATAGGGAGCAACCCCATTACCAAAAATCTCAGTCAATCTCAAACTGCGTAGACAACTTTTGAAAGTCTGTAACTGTATCGAAGTCATTGGCCTGTGATTTTGGGACAACTGATAGATGAATGTGTATCAGATATAGACCTGTTGGACAGGTTTATTACCGTGTCTTGCTCCATGTGTGGAATCAAAAGAGTATTTATTAAGAATCTCGCACCATCAGGTCACAAAAAGAGGGATTGATCGAACCAAGAGCAGGTGCTTCTTCAAAGGGAATCTTTCTGGATCCACAGGCTGAACACACTGTGTCCTCTTGGACTTAACGATGAGTTTTGACTTTTTTTATCCTAATTGAATATTTTATGTGTATGTATATTACTATAAATATTGATCACATTCTCTGTGTATGATCATATATTGTGATACATTGAAAGTTAACATTGTGAAACTATGTTATACATTCTTTACCTCCTGTTTCAGGAACGGATGTCACTGAGTACTGCCCCCACCTGGGAAGACCTAAGGGTCGAAACATTGTAAATAATTATCACCTGGGAGCATGAGCAGCAGTGTGCGGCGTTTTCCATGAGTTTGCCTACAACTCCAGCAACTGCGGAAAATACCCGGATGGGAGTATGTTCTTCAGCTTTTATACCATCTATTGCATCTTGCCTATGCCACTAGGTCATTGCTCATCCATATATTTATGTATATATTATTATTTCTATTCCTTTACTTAGATTTGTGTGTATTAGGTAATTGTTGTGGAATTGTTCGATTACTTGTTAGATATTGCTGCGATGTCGGAACTAGAAGCACTCGAAATAAAATCTGCTAACCATGTGTATGTGCCAATACAATTTGATTTAATTTGATTTTGAAAGGCACTACAATCACGCACTGGTGCTGCACACAATATGGGACCCGACCCTTGGCCCTGCCCTACTCTGCCAACCTCTCTAAATTACGCTTTACTGCTATGGGACACAATAGGGAGGGGTAAAGACAGACAAGACAACATGACAACACAGAAAGGGTGGGGACAGGTTCTCGATTTCTAGGGTCCGACAAGAACCATATCCCCACAAAATAAAATACATCTCTATATGATGATATCTAGATCCGCACAGCTCCCCATCCTGGATCGCGCCCGGTCTGAGACGCTGCTTGGTGAGGTCACCGATGGCCCCGCCTCCGGTGCTAAATGAGGGGAATACAGACGGCAGGGACAGCTGCTGACAAAAGTGGCTTTCAGTGGCCTGGCATAACAGCCCAGAGAGAGAACGAGTAGTGTAAGGGGAACACAGGAAGAATCACGTCCCTTACTTGGCGGAGCTAGCCCCGCTCCAAAACATAATGCGTAACATCCGGGGGGGGGACATGTCAGAAACCACAAAGTGTGGTAATTCTTTAAAAAGGACAGGGTCCCCTCACACCATGGAACGTTTTTCGATCTGGGTGGTCCAAGTGATACTTGTGAAGGGCAGCTGTATGCCACACACATGAATCTTAATCTATGTGGGTTGTTAGGTCCTCATGGTGGCATAGACGGTACCTGCCAATTCTTCCATTGCTGAAGCCAGTGTAGAATCCAGCTAGAAAGTGAGCAGAAAAGTTGTCCAATGTGACAGATACAAGTGCCTGTTCGTTGTCAACATTGTGACAGTCACTCCTTCAACTTGAAGTATTTACAAGGCACATATTAGTGGTCTCCGAATAGATTCATATCCATGTTTCTGAACAAACTTATTCCTTACAGGAATGGCAACATAAATGTAGTTGTGACCTATACTTTGGGGGAAGATTTACAAGAACAAAATAAAAAACTAAATATTATGTGGTTCAATTTCTTGGAGCCCAAGATGTTCAAAACCTCAAATCCATCCGTGTATGACTGTACTTGTATCTGTTTCTCCCTGAAGGACTGAAAAACGTGTCTGTCATGGAAGTCAGTTAGAATGTCCCCCGTAGATGCCCTTGTATCCTTCAGAACAGAACGCCTGTAACAGTCCTGACCTATTTATGTTAGTTTTTATGTGTTTATGGTCAGGGCGTTAGTTTTGGGTGGGCAGTCTATGTTATCTGTTTCTATGTTGTTTTTGGTTTGCCTGGTATGGCTCTTGATTAGAGGCAGGTGGTTTGCGTTTTCCTCTAATCAAGAGTCATATTTAGGTAGGGCATTCTCACTGTTTGTTTGTGGGTGATTGTCTCCTGTGTCTGTGTGATGTTACGCCACATGGGACTGTTTCGGTTTTGTTTGTTCGGTTTATGTAGTCTGTTCCTGTTTTCATGCGTTCTTCGTTATACGTAAGTTCTTATGTTCAGGTGCGTCTACGTCGTTTGTTGTTTTGTAGTTATTCAAGTATAGTTCGTTTTCTGTCTATGTCGTGTCTTGTTTAAATCAATAAATCATGTCATCATACCTCGCTGCATATTGGTCTTCAGATCCCTCTCTCCTCTCCTCGTCTGAGGAGGAGGAGGATTTAGAGTATCGTTACAGAACCACCCACCAAATTACCAGAACCAAGCAGCGGGGAAAAGGGCAGCGAAAGCAACC
Organism: Salvelinus fontinalis; assembly: GCF_029448725.1. NCBI lineage: Eukaryota > Metazoa > Chordata > Actinopteri > Salmoniformes > Salmonidae > Salvelinus > Salvelinus fontinalis. The sequence continues at coordinate 6,801,511 of NC_074699.1, forward strand.
ACAGAAATCCCAGGACTTGTGGACTTGGGAGGAAGAGTTGAATGGAGAAGGACCCTGGGCACAGGCTGGGGAGTATCGCCGCCCCAAAGCTGAGCTGGAGGAAGCGAAAGCTGAGCGGCGGCGATATGAGGAGGCAGCACGGCAGCGGGACAGGTACGAGAGGCAACCCCAGAATTTTTTTGGGGGGGGGCTAGAGAGGAGTGTGGCTAAGCCAGGTAGCAGACCTGAGCGCACTCCTCGTGCTTATTATAAGCAACGCGTCACTGGTCAGGCACCGTGTTATGCGGTTAAGCGCACGGTGTCGCCAGTGCGTGCCCATAGCCTGGTGCGCTATAGGGCAGCCCCCCGAAAGTGTCAAGTGAGTGTGGGCATCCAGCCGGGGCGTATTGTGCCTGCTCAGCGCGTCTGGTCTCCGGTACGCAGTTTCGGTCCAGGGTATCCTGCGCCGGCTCTGCGTGCTGTGTCTCCGGGGCGCTGGGAGGGTGCAGTGCGTCCTATGCCTACGCTCCGCTCGTACCGGGCAAATGTGGGAGTGGAGCCTAAGGGAGAAGTGCGCGTAGTAGGCACTAGATCTCCAGTGCTCATCCACAGCCCGGTTCAACCTGTGCCTGCACTCTGGAGGGTACGGGCTGAAGTAGTATGCCAGCCTGGGGGAGTGGTGCCAAGGCTGCGCACCAGAGCTCCAGTGCTCCCCCACAGCCCGGTCCTTCAGGTGCCTTTTAACATCAAGCCTCCTGTAGGTCTCTCCAGTCTGGTGGGTCCTGTGGCAGCCCCACGCACCAGGCTGTCTCTCCGTCTCCTCCCTACAGGTGTGCCCATCTGCCCAGCGGTGCCTGAACTGCCCGTCTGCCCAGCGGCGCCTGAACTGCCCGTCTGCCCAGCGGCGCCTGAACTGCCCGTCTGCCCAGCGGCGCCTGAACTGCCCGTCTGCCCAGCGGCGCCTGAACTGCCCGTCTGCCCAGCGGCGCCTGAACTGCCCGTCTGCCCAGCGGCGCCTGAACTGCCCGTCTGCCCAGCGGCGCCTGAACTGCCCGTCTGCCATGAGCCTGCAAAGCTGCCCGTCTGCCATGAGCCTGCAAAGCCGCCCGTCTGCCAAGAGCCTACAGAGCCGTCAGCCAGACAGGAGCCGCCAGAGCCTTCCGCCAGACCGGAGCCGCCAGAGCCTTCCGCCAGACCGGATCAGCCAGAGCCTTCCGCCAGACCGGATCAGCCAGAGCCTTCCGCCAGACCGGATCAGCCAGAGCCTTCCGTCAGACCGGATCAGCCTTCAGAGCCGTCCAGCCAGGACCAGCCTTCAGAGCCGTCCAGCCAGGATCCGCCAGAGCCAGCCAGCCAGGATCTGCCAGAGTTTATCAGCCGGGACCTGCCCCTTGTCCCGGTGCTGCCCCTTGTCCCGGTGCTGCCCCTTGTCCCGGTGCTGCCCCTTGTCCCGGTGCTGCCCCTTGTCCCGGTGCTGCCCCTTGTCCCGGTGCTGCCCCTTGTCCCGGTGCTGCCCCTTATTCCGGTGCTGGTCCTTATCCTGGTGCTGCCCCTTGTTCCGGTGCTGCCCCTTGTCCCGGTGCTACCCCTTGTCCCGGTGCTGCCCCTTGTCCCGGTGCTGGCTGTTTATTTTGGGGAAAGTAGTTTTAGGGTGGTCAGTGGAGGGGGTAGACAGAAGAGGGGAGTGACTATGGTGGTGTGGGGACAGCGTCCTGAGCCGGAACCACCACCGTGGTCAACTGCCCACCCGGACCCTCCCCTGGACTTTGTGCTGGTGCGCCCGGCGTTCGCACCTTGAGGGGGGGGTACTGTAACAGTCCTGACCTATTTATGTTAGTTTTTATGTGTTTATGGTCAGGGCGTTAGTTTTGGGTGGGCAGTCTATGTTATCTGTTTCTATGTTGTTTTTGGTTTGCCTGGTATGGCTCTTGATTAGAGGCAGGTGGTTTGCGTTTTCCTCTAATCAAGAGTCATATTTAGGTAGGGCATTCTCACTGTTTGTTTGTGGGTGATTGTCTCCTGTGTCTGTGTGATGTTACGCCACATGGGACTGTTTCGGTTTTGTTTGTTCGGTTTATGTAGTCTGTTCCTGTTTTCATGCGTTCTTCGTTATACGTAAGTTCTTATGTTCAGGTGCGTCTACGTCGTTTGTTGTTTTGTAGTTATTCAAGTATAGTTCGTTTTCTGTCTATGTCGTGTCTTGTTTAAATCAATAAATCATGTCATCATACCTCGCTGCATATTGGTCTTCAGATCCCTCTCTCCTCTCCTCGTCTGAGGAGGAGGAGGATTTAGAGTATCGTTACAACGCCTCACATCTGTTATTGTGAGTATGGTGTGAAGAACTTGCGTGATGGGAATATATTGAAAATATTCATTCTTTCCATGTGAATTGTGTCCAAGAAGATACTCAATTGGCTCTACGAGTCCAAACTCATTTACGCGGTGCTGACAGAATTTGTAGTCACTACTAATGTCATCAAAACACGAGTCGAAAATATTTTCTTCCAAAAGCATATGAAGTTGTTTCTGCCCTTCTGTCTTGTCATCCAAACAGAGATATCGATAATGCTCACTGAAATGATTTAATAGTTGCCTAACATCTTGAGCAACACTTGTTTGAACCACTTTGTGACCTTTTTCTGGAGCTTAAGCAACAAAAGGTCTATGTCTTTTAATATTTGTTTTAGCTTCTGTTAGTTTCTCCAAAAAAAGGGGAGGTGTTTCTGTGTGGGGGTCTTCTTCAGCTTCCCTAATACTATCAACTTCAGATACAGACTTCTCAGATGTTGTGATCCGGTGATTCCACTTCACATGTTTTCACAGAGATTGTACGTTACTTATACGGCTTAGCAATAAAAATAGAGTCGCACACTCCAAATATAAACTCTCAGTAATTTATTGGGTAAATCACCAATGTTTCGGCATCACTGTGCCTTCTTCAGGGGAATGTCATGAATGCTTGAACCAGGTTATTTTGACAAACAGTGCAATTAGTGCAACCGATGACAATAGTGAGGGGTGTGTCATAATTATTAACTTAATTAGAATGAATTGAGTAAAACTGTTAAAAAAACATTAGTTTATGGCATATTGAATGTATTAGGCTATTGTTATCATATGGAAACATAACTGAATATTGTACATAATATTAGCATCAATATACATTATTGTTTAATTCAATTTCACATATTTAATTGTTTCCTATTTCATTTCATTTTTTTGTTACATGTAATATTTGTACGACGCAAAGCGTTTGATGAGGTGAATGCTCAAGAGAATGAAGATGGGCTACGCACTGCTGTACCCAGCCACATTGAAGATTATGGTCAACGGATCGCCTAAGAAACTCTCCACACCTGAAGAGGCAGCTGCGTTTATTGACTCTCTCGTGTAAATAACTGTAAGCTGCACCTCCGCAGCATTGGATAACTTTTTTATTTGATTTGAATCTGATCATGGATCAGTGGTGTGAGTTCTCACGTGCTCCTGTTCAGTAATATGCGTATCTTTATTATTTGTCTTGTTAAAGTAACTGAGATATGTGTGAATCTATATTGGTGCCCAGGCTTGGTTTAAGGTGGAAGAGCCTCAATCTTCTTCTATTGATTTTCATTTCCATATATATATAAAGGATGAGGCTATTGAGTGGCAATGTGGACTTAAGAGTCTACATTGGAGAGTGGAAATCCCCTGCATGTTAGCTAGTTGCATGTTAGCTAGTGGGAAAACCCCCTTTTGGATCTTTACATGTTTCATTTTTGGGTTTAGTATAGTTCGAGTTCAGGGTTCATATCGTTTGGTTATGCTCAGTGAGATTGAGAGTTCAACACATGGGAAAGGTACCACCCCATCTTTACAGTAGGGATTCAGTCTGGATATTGGTTGGTCAAAGTACAATGGCAGGTAACAGACTGCGTGTATGTACATGGAACATTAGAGGGAGCCATAACCCCATTAAAAGGAAGAAGGTACTGTCTTTAAAAAAAATATATATATATTGATATGGCTCTGTTGCAAGAAACTCATTTGGATGATAAGGAGCATCTGAAGATGCAACAAGGGGGGATTTGGTCAAGTGTTTTTCTCATCATTTACATCTAGAAGTAAAGGTGTAGCAATTCTTGTGAAAAAGAACCTACCACTTAAGGTATTGAATTGTGTGAAAGATAAATTTGGTCGTTTTGTTATAATGAATAGTTCTTTACAAGTGCAGAACATTTCCATAATAAATATTTACCTCCCCCCTGCCCACCCCCCTGATTTCCTCACTAAGGTATTTCTAGACTTTTCAGAATTAAACTCAGACACTGCAGTGGTTGGAGGAGAGTTTAATTGTTTGTTGAACCCCCTTATTGACAAGTTTCCCAGCGATATAGCTTCACTCTCTCCTCAAGCTAAGTCACTTAAAGCTATTTTTGATGATCTTGGGTATGCTGATGTTTGGAGAACATTTCATCCCTCCAACAGAGTTCACTTTTTTCTCTGCACCTCATGGATGTCATACTAGAATAGATTACTTTTTTATGCCCAAGACATCTTTGCAGTCTGTTTTATCTACTAGGATAGGAAGCATAGTCATTACTGATCATGCAGAGGTGATCCTGGATATAAAACTCAATGGGGCATCCAATCTGTCAAGACATTGGAGGTTTAATACAATCATTCTTATATTTCCTTGTCTTCCAACACACTCCAAATTAGCTGGAGACCTCAAACATTTTGACCACTCCTACATTGTAAGCAAATCAGAATTTGCCAGAGTATTCCACTACCCGTACCAGTGCCGCAAGGACATGCACTGTGGTGGAAGGGTTAAAGAAGTGTGGTCTCTTCCCTTTTGACCCTTCAGCCATTGAAGTGTCCCATTTAATGCCGTCTTGGTCCCTACCGGGTCCCACTACCGCCTCTCCTGGAACCAGCAGCACTGTGCCATCCATCAGCACCTCCTCTCAAGCGACCACAGGAGGACCCTCAGCCCCTGCTCCAGTCCCAGTCCCTGCTCCAGTCCCAGCCCTAACTCTCGAAGAGCACCCCCAAATAGAGGGGGGGGGGGGGATTGATAGTGAAGGACCTGGGGCACATCCTTACTGTCCTGAAGTATCGGCTAGGCCGATACAGAAGACTCCCTGTGGTTGCCAAATGCCTCACCGGGGAAGAATACACGCGGCAGTGGCATGAGAGGCGTGAGAAGGAGAAGGCAGAGGCAGAGGAGAAAGAGCGTCGGGCGGCCCTCAGAACACAGAGGGCACAGGAGAGGGCTGCCATGGATGAGACCACCACCTCTGCTGGACCTCCCACTGGAACAACTCCTGACAGCTGCATCACCACTGCCAGTGCCTAACCCAGTGCACAACACCTGTAGGAGCCCCTAGCTACAGAAGACGGCCACGTGCCTACTCTCCCGGCCACACCATCGCCGGCCCCTCAACTCCACCATTACAAACACCAGCTCCTCCAAGCCATCGCCGGTGGCTTCGTCCACCACCACTACCACGATGCACATCACGATGCTGCACCACGATGCACCCCCCCTGTCTGTCACCACCAACGCGGCCTCCTCTGGACCAGCTGCCTCCTCCGTCTTCCCTGGTCACACCACCATAGCAGCCTCGTCTGGTGTCCCTTTCCCCTGCAATTTGAATACAGCCACCTACACAGGTAAACAGGTGAAATTACAAAAAAATACAATTATTTGTTTTATAAAACTGCAATGTTTAAACTTTTTTTCTTTCTTTACATATCTACAGTCCATAGCACCAGCCCTCAAGGCATGTCCACCTCCTCCAAAACTTCTGAAGCTTCCTTCAGAGGTATTGATGTAAAAAAGTTGAAAAGGGTTTTCATGTAACATGTTCTGTCTCACACTACTTTTTCTCTTCATAACTGCAGCACAGAAAATTAAGAGAAAAGCTCCACTGGCCACTCTGTCACGCCACCCCTCTCAGGTACTTCATATCTTTGTTTTTCTCTCTCTGTTGAATCAATTATTATTGTTGCTGTAGTACTTCTACATTTTGCAAAACCTCGTTAATCAATTTGATGTTTTTTTTTTCTTTTTTTCCCCCAAATAAAAGAAGACATCACCTGCTGTGCTCACTGCCTGGAGCATGATCCACTTGCAAGCTCCCCGCAGGAGTGTAGGTCCGAGGTGCCATGGGTGTTATGTGACCTCTGCCAGCACTGGTTCCACTGCAGGTGTGTGCAGTGGGATCTAGAGGTGCGGTGGAGCTGGATTTTTATTGTGATTTTTGTGACAATATAGGGATGGAGGTTGAGATTTAATTGTTTGTTTTGTTTTCATATGAAATTATTTATTGGTTTAAAAAATACATGTTTAAAATATAATATATTTATTCAACCCATCTTATGTATTTCTTCCTTTACTTTCCAAGTGCATCTCTGCAACACAAACTCCATGCTCCAATGCTTTAATTGTTTATGTCAATGCGCATGACTGAAATTAAAGTTGTATTTATTGAAACTCATTTATATTTTAGATTTAAACTGTTATCTACTTTCTCAAAACATAAGATTGATCTGTAAAACAAATTATGAGACATTATTTGGTTGCAACACTGAACATGCTGGTGAAGAACTATTTTCTAAGAGTCCACAGGAGGGCGGACTGGGCTACGCAATGAAGGCTAGCCACCTAGTCAACTATCTAGTAAACACTTTGGATAAATGGTTTCTCATTTTTGAACAAAATATTAAGGTGGCTGATAACTGTGGCTCGTATGCTGATAATACGGGATTTTTATTTTTTGCTAAGCCGTTTATCAAAAAACTGATAGTGGTAGTATTTCCACTGAAATGTCAAACATGCTAATTGCTGACACGTTAGCTAACATTTGTACGACACCAATTATCACAAAACACGGATGGCTTGATCACAATATAACACTGTTGAAGTAATATATTTCTTAAACGCTGTTGAATATGCTGATAATATGGGGTTCCACGCTAACCATAGAGTACTAGCAATACAAACTGAATGTCATAGCTCGCTATATTTAACAAAATATGTTCAATGTTAGCTAGCTAACATTAGGCTATAACTAGCAATGTGAAAAGGCATTCTGGGAAAACATCACTAACGTTACACACAGTCCATACACATAAATTAAAATTAGCTAGCATGCCAGCCATCTAACGTCAGCTAATGTTAGCTAGCTAACTGCAAGCCTTTACTTGGGGTCTTTTGTTTAGACATGTAGCTAGCTAGCTAGCCAGCTAAACAAATACCCACAATCCAAAACCATAGTAGAATACTAGCAATACAAACCGATTGTCATAGCTAGCTAAAGTTAACCAAATATAGTAAGTTCAATGTTAGCTAGCAAGCCAGCCATCAAACTTCAGCTTGCTAGCTAGCTAACAGCAAGATTTAACTTGGAATGAAAATAACTTTCTGACAAAATTAGAACCGTATAATATCAAACTGTAACTAGACTCTTACCTGTATACATAGATGAAAGATTCACAGCAGACAGCAACCCCTTTCATTAAATTAGACGTCCTGTGGCCTTTCGGTTTTTTATGTATAGCTTGCTTGGCCCATTGTTGTTGTGTCAAGTCACTATGATTCACACTGACCGTGTGCAATGCCATAAGAAAACATCTTAAGCTTTAGCCCCCACCCAAACTCTGACCATTTTACTCACCCTAGCAGAGCTGGTTAGGCTGTTGTCATGTTATCCAGAGCGTTGGTAACTATGACTGCACTCCTGGCAACAGTTTAATTACGCTTTTTTGCTGACGGGCCAAAGTCAACCGGTGTTGAAACGCGGGAGGCTCCAAGATGGTGGCTTGAGCACGCTTCCTACCGAGCTCTGTGTACCAGCTTTGAAAGATAGTGAAAAGTGTATTATTTTGAACTTCTAAATTAATACTTTGCTTGCTAAAAACAACAGGTTATTGATGATTTAAGATTATCTGTTCCAAATGTCACAGCGCACTGACAGAAAGAGAAATCTTATGGCTCCCTCCTCAGCTAGGCATCATCCAATGTCATTACGGGAAGCAAATGCTTCAATTGACAACTGCCACAACAATACTGGTCTGACAGACTCTATGACACTTGCCGTGTCAGACGAGGATTTTCCTTCTTTGCCTATAACCCCAAGCAAACCTCCAGCTTCCAAGAAAGGCATGTTTGAACTGGGCCCAGATGTTATCGCTACTCTTTCCAGGCTCATCAATGCAAGGTCTGATGCCATAGGGAAAATGGTCGGCGACAAGGCAATGAAAATTGAGGGTTTAAAAAAACAGTTGACTTTGCACGCATGGAAATCAAGGATGTTAAGAAGAAGGCAACCCAAGTTGAAAACGTGTCGAAAAGGATGAGGGAAAGACGGACATGTGCCAAAGAAGAATCGCGGAACTCGGAGCCCATAGTTCTTGCTAGAGGCCACATCGGTGGCACTGTGTTATCCTCAAAGCCGGCGAAAAAAGTATTTTGCTCGTCCAGAAGCAAGACGTCGGTGTCCGCAACGTGGCTGGTTTTCCTTTTGTAGTCTATGATTGTCTGTAGACCCTGCTACATGCGTCTCGTGTCTGAGCCGATGAATTCCGACTCCACTTATCTCTACACTGACGTTTTGCCTGTTTAATTGCTTGCAGAGGGCAGAAACAATGTTTGTATTCCCAGTCACCTTGCCATGGTTAACCTGTTGGGGATGGGGGCGCTGTTTAGACTATTTATGCTAATTTGGCTAATTTTTGAAACGGCTTCCCACAAAATCCTTGATCGTACAATATGCATATTATTATTATTATTGGATAGAAAACAGTCTATAGTTTCTATAGGAGTTGAAATTTTGTCTCTAAGTGGAACAGAGCCCATTCTACAGCAATTTCCCTGACATGGATTCAGATTTCAGAAATGTTGGCCACTGTTCTGAAGTCAGTTAAAACGGCACTGATAGTGCTATGACTGTACGGACACTTCTTACGTCTTCCCCTGGATGCCTTTACGTGATGACGATTCCAATGGGGTCGATTGCGCGTTCACAGGCCCTACAAATGAAAAAACCCTGAAGCTAGTCATTCTTTTGGAGCTGCGTCATGAGCCTAGAGGACACCGGCGCGCACCTGTTCCAAGCGTTAGTTTAGCCTGTTATATTTCTCCGGTCATCTTTTCACTCGTTATAGGAGTTAAAAACATCATAAGGTAGTTAATTTAAAGCGTTTTATAGCAATTTATATCCGTTTAGTGCGATTTTGGGACATTTATTTCTTTAACGCTGTGAATAGGTGGGCACGCTTTCAGTTCATCCCGAACGCAGTTGGCATTTTCACATGGCAAGAGGACAGCTTTCCACCAAAAGACGATTCCTCCCAAGAAAGGATCCTTTGCCCAAGATACTGATGGAAGAACAGCTCAAGGTAGGACATTTTTATTATGATAAATCGTGTTTCTGTCGAAACATTTTAGTGGCTTAGGACGCCATGTTTTTTGACGTAGCTTCGCTTGGCGCAAACTGTATTGAAAAGTAAGGATAAATTAAAAAATGTAATAACGCAATTGTATTAAGAATTAAATTGTCTATCAATCCCTGTCCACCCTATATTTTTTAGTCACGTTTATGAGTATTTATGTATAAGAGTAGATCACTGTCTAAGTGGCGCAAGGACTTTTTCTTTACCAGCTTGTCTACATTTCACATTGTCTAACCATGATTTTGGTGGCTAAATATAAACATTTCGATCAAACTGTACATGCATGTTGTAATGTGATGTTACAGGAGTGTCATCGGAAGAATTCTGAGAAGGTTAGTGAAAAAATTAATATCTTTTGGCGATGTTGACTTTTATCGCTCACTTTGGCTAGAATCAATGCTGGGCTGCTAATTGCTATGTGCTAAGCTAATATAACGATTTATTGTGTTTTCGCTGTAAGACACTTAGAAAATCTGAAATATTGTCTGTATTCACAGGATCTGTGTCTTTCGATTCGTGTATGCTGTGTATTTTTACGAAATGTTTGATGATTAGTAAGTAGGTAAACACGTTGCTCTAAGTAGTTTTTCTATTCCATTTGTGACGGTGGGTGCAATTGTAACCAATGCCATCTACCTGAAATATGCACTTTTTTCTAACAAAACCTATCCCATACCATAAATATGTTATCAGACTGTCATCTGATGAGTTTTTTTGTTGGTTAGGGGCTATAAATATCTTAGTTTAGTCGAATTGGTGATGGCTACTGGTGTTGGTGGACAAATAAAAGATGGTGGATTATGCTAATTTGTTTTTAGGTAATAGATGTACATCTTTACATATTGTGTCTTCCCTGTAAAACATTTTAAAAATCGGACAAGTTGACTGGATTCACAAGATCTGTGTCTTTCATTAGCTGTATTGGACTTTAATGTGTGAAAGTTAAATATTTTAAAAAAATCTTTTTTTTGAATTTCGCGGCACTGGTTTTTCAGTGGGGGGGGGGGGGTGTGCCGCTAGCGCCACGCTGATCCTAGACAGGTTAAATGCAATGGTTCGCACTTTCAGTTTGTGCGAATGCTGCAATCTATCCACGGTAACTGATTAGGTTAGGTTTTAATAGTCACAGTGGGTACAACATCTCCTATACACTTCCTCATAAACTCAGTCACTGTATCAGTACATTCATCAATGTTATTATTGGAGGCTACCCGGAACATATCCCAGTCCGCATGATCAGAACAATCTTGAAGCGTGGATTCCGATTGGTCAGACCAGAATTGAATAGTCCTTAGTACTGGTACCCCCTGTTTGAGGTTCGTACTTATAGGAAGGGAGGAGCAAAATGGAGTCGTGGTAAGATTTGCCAAAAGGAGGGGGAGGGCCTTGTAGGCATCCCGGAAGTTGGAGTAGCAGTGGTTGAGTGTTTTAGCAGCGCGAGTACTACAGTCAATGTGTTGATAGAACTTCGGCAGCCTTTTTCTACAATTTCCTTTGTAAAATCCCCAGCTACAATAATTGCGGCCTCGAGATTTGTGAAGTTCAGTGAAGTTCACTGAAGTTGAGTCACAAGCTTGGTGTAATCATTGCGTGCTAGGAATATGGGACCAAATACTAAAATTTTGACTACTTTAATACTCACAGAAATCCATTTGTCGAATACTTTTGGTCCCCTAAAATGGGGGGTACTATGTACAAAAAGTGCTGTAATTTCTAAATGGTTCACACAATATAGATGAAAATCCCCTGAAATTAAAGTGACAATCTGTGCTTGACAATGACACCTCATAGTCATTGAATCCTTTCAAATCCAAAGTGCTGGGGTACATAGCCAAAACAGCATAAAATGGTAGTGTCCCAATCATTACGTCGGGCACTGTAGTCTTCTTTAAAATAACCGATCTCAGTCTTCTTTAAAGTGAACTCTGGGGTAAAAAAAGTTCAATAACTCAGTTCTCTTTGTATTCACACTGCCCTTGCCTTTGAATGAGAAGTCAACTCTTTTGCCATCTCACTTCACCTATTTTGTTGTCTGAGTCCTCTTTGCATTCACATTGCTATGTTTAGAAAGGAACCAATATTTATTTCCAACATTCACTCAATGCACTCAGTTTTTACAAATTGCAGGACAAGCCATACCATCAGAATGTGTTATTGGGCAGCTGGATATACCTACTTACATTTTGGAAGCTAAGAGATTGAATTTAGTTGAAATATGAGGCACATTAATTGTAATCAGGTGATTTATATTAACATGTACATAGTATTGGTAACATAATAAATAGTTGAAGAATAACTGCTGATTAAATAATGCTGCAAATGAAAATTGTACACCCAATGTATGCTACTGCCCCTTTAAGAGCTATAATAGATTTTCTGTCCTATGTTGTGATTCTCACCAAATATGTTGTCTTCTCACAGTGTTTAAACCCCACAATCGAATGAACAGCTTATGAAGCTCTCTTAGTCTATACATCACATACTGCAAACAAATAATATTGAACTAAAAACTCATTTTGGAATTTCTGTACATCCTTGACAATCTCTAATCAATATGCAAAAACAGCTTCCGCGAACTCGCACATCATTATCTCTCTTTTGTGTCACCAATGTGAGGGGTTATGGCAGGGGAAACGGTGTTGCAGTAGTCTAGTGTGTGGTGCAGTAATAATGACAATTGAACCTGGGGAGCTGTGTGGACTCACCCCCCACACTGATATGATAGTAGTTGCAACCAAAAAACTGTTAAACAAATCAAAATATATTTGAGATTCTTCAAATAGCCACCCTTTGCCTTGACAGCTTTGCACACTCTTGGCATTCTCTCAACCAGCTTCACCTGGAATACTTTTCCAACATTCCTGTCACTTCCTGTTGAATCTGCAGACGTGTTGCTGTGCGTTTTGTTGCTGTGCGTTTTGCTGCCAACTTTACTTTACTTTGCTAGCTGAAAACTTTACGTTTCTTGTTTTGTTTCTGTTTTTAATTACCGTTTATATTTTTAATTTTTCCATCGCAACTTTTTTCCCTCATTCAACTTTTTCACTCCGGACGCTTTTATCTGGACATGGTTCGTCAACACCTTCAACAGCCGAAGCTAAGTAGTAACATTAACATGATGTCTTCTAATTGCAGTCGCTGTACTCATAATATACAGGAGAACGATCGCCTTACGGCGAAAATAGCTGTGCTGCAAGCCCAGCTTCAGACGCAATCGTTAGGCAAGGGTAATTTCAGTGTAGGAAAGGAAGAAACAGCGTCTGTGCCACGAGTAAGTACAGATAGTAACGTTAGTATAAATCCCCCCGCACAGTCCCCGCAGCCGGACAACTTTCTCATGGCTTCTGGAGGGAAATGCTGTTGGAATGCTCAACCGGTGTCGCTCATTCAGCCGACAGAAACTTTCAACCGGTTTTCCCCATTATGTAGCGAGTCTGAGTCTGAGTCTTCTCTTGTCTCTACTCCTCCCGTTACGGGGTCTGAGACGCCGAAGGCTCCCACCGTTAGCTCTGACAAATTGAAAACCCTAGTCATTGGCGACTCCATTACCCGCAGTATTAGACTTAAAACGAATCACCCAGCGATCATACACTGTTTACCAGGGGGCAGGGCTACCGACGTTAAGGCTAATCTAAAGATGGTGCTGGCTAAAGCTAAATCTGGCGAGTGTAGAGAGTATAGAGATATTGTTATCCACGTCGGCACCAACGATGTTAGGATGAAACAGTCAGAGGTCACCAAGTGCAACATAGCTTCAGCGTGTAAATCAGCTAGAAAGATGTGTCGGCATCAAGTAATTGTCTCTGGTCCTCTCCCAGTTAGGGGGAGTGACGAGCTCTACAGCAGAGTCTCAGCACTCAATCGCTGGTTGAAAACTGTTTTCTGCCCCTCCCAAAAGATAGAATTTGTAGATAATTGGCCCTCTTTCTGGGACTCACCCACAAACAGGACCAAGCCTGACCTGCTGAGGAGTGACGGACTCCATCCTACCTGGAGGGGTGCTCTCATCTTATCTACAAACATAGATAGGGCTCTAACTCCTTTAGCCCCACAATGAAATAGGGTGCAGGCCAGGCAGCAGGCTGTTAGCCAACCTGCCAGCTTAGTGGAGTCTGCCAATAGCACAGTCAGTGTAGTCAGCTCAGCCATACCCATTGAGACTGTGTCTGTGCCTCGACCTAGGTTGGGCAAAACTAAACATGGCGGTGTTCGCCTTAGCAATCTTATTAGGATAAAGACCTCCTCCATTCCTGCCATTATTGAAAGAGATCATGATACCTCACATCTCAAAATAGGGTTACTTTATGTTAGATCCCTCACTTCAAAGGCAGTCATAGTCAATGAACTAATCACTGATCATAATCTTGATGTGATTGGCCTGACTGAAACATGGCTTAAGCCTGATGAATTTACTGTGTTAAATGAGGCCTCACCTCCTGGTTACACTAGTGACCATATCCCCCGTGCATCCCGCAAAGGCGGAGGTGTTGCTAACATTTACGATAGCAAATTTCAATCTACAAAAAAAAAATGGCGTTTTCGTCTTTTGAGCTTCTAGTCATGAAATCTATGCAGCCTACTCAATCACTTTTTATAGCTACTGTTTACAGGCCTCCTGGGCCATATACAGCGTTCCTCTCTGAGTTTCCTGAATTCCTATCAGACCTTGTAGTCATAGCAGATCATATTCTAATTTTTGGTGATTTTAATATTCACATGGAGAAGTCCACAGACCCACTCCAAAAGTCTTTCGGAGCCATCATCGACTCAGTGGGTTTTGTCCAACATGTCTCTGGACCTACTCACTGCCACAGTCATACTCTGGACCTAGTTTTGTCCCATGGAATAAATGTTGTAGATCTTAATGTTTTTCCACATAATCCTGGACTATCGGACCACCATTTTATTACGTTTGCAATCGCAACAAATAATCTGCTCAGACCCCAACCAAGGAGCATCAAAAGTCGTGCTATAAATTCTCAGACAACACAAAAATTCCTTGATGCCCTTCCAGACTCCTTCTGCCTACCCAAGGACGTCAGAGGACAAAAATCAGTTAACCACTTAACTGAGGAACTCAATTTAACCTTGCGCAATACCCTAGATGCAGTTGCACCCCTAAAAACGAAAAACATTTGTCATAAGAAACTAGCTCCCTGGTATACAGAAAATACCCGAGCTTTGAAGCAAGCTTCCAGGAAATTGGAACGGAAATGGCGCCACACCAAACTGGAAGTCTTCCGACTAGCTTGGAAAGACAGTACCGTGCAGTACCGAAGAGCCCTCACTGCTGCTCGATCATCCTACTTTTCCAACTTAATCGAGGAAAATAAGAACAATCCAAAATTTCTTTTTGATACTGTTGCAAAGCTAACTAAAAAGCAGCATTCCCCAAGAGAGGATGGCTTTCACTTCAGCAGTAATAAATTCATGAACTTCTTTGAGGAAAAGATCATGACCATTAGAAAGCAAATTACGGACTCCTCTTTGAATCTGCGTATTCCTCCAGGGCTTAGCTGTCCTGGATCTGCACAGCTCTGCGAGGGCCTGGGATCGGGAGAGACACTTAAGTGTTTTAGTACTATATCTCTTGACACAATGATGAAAATAATCATGGCCTCTAAACCTTCAAGCTGCATACTGGATCCTATTCCTACTAAACTGCTGAAGGAGCTGCTTCCTGTGCTTGGCCCTCCTATGTTGAACATAATAAACAGCTCTCTATCCACCGGATGTGTACCAAACTCACTAAAAGTGGCAGTGATAAAGCCTCTCTTGAAAAAGCCAAACCTTGACCCGGAAAATATAAAAAACTATCGGCCTATATCGAATCTTCCATTCCTCTCAAAATTTTTAGAAAAAGCTGTTGCGCAGCAACTCACTGCCTTTCTGAAGACAAACAATGTATACGAAATGCTTCAGTCTGGTTTTAGACCCCATCATAGCACTGAGACTGCACTTGTGAAGGTGGTAAATGACCTTTTAATGGCGTCAGACCGAGGCTCTGCATCTGTCCTCGTGCTACTAGACCTTAGTGCTGCCTTTGACACCATCGATCACCACATTCTTTTGGAGAGACTGGAAACCCAAATTGGTCTACACGGACAAGTTCTGGCCTGGTTTAGATCTTACCTGTCGGAAAGATATCAGTTTGTCTCTGTGAATGGTCTGTCCTCTGACAAATCAACTGTACATTTCGGTGTTCCTCAAGGTTCCGTTTTAGGACCACTATTGTTTTCACTATATATTTTACCTCTTGGGGATGTTATTCGAAAACATAATGTTAACTTTCACTGCTATGCGGATGACACACAGCTGTACATTTCAATGAAACATGGTGAAGCCCCAAAATTGCCCTCGCTAGAAGCCTGTGTTTCAGACATAAGGAAGTGGATGGCTGAAAACTTTCTACTTTTGAACTCGGACAAAACAGAGATGCTTGTTCTAGGTCCCAAGAAACAAAGAGATCTTCTGTTAAATCTGACAATTCATCTTGATGGTTGTAAAGTCGTCTCAAATAAAACTGTGAAGGACCTCGGCGTTACTCTTGACCCTGATCTCTCTTTTGACGAACATATCAAGACTGTTTCAAGGACAGCTTTTTTCCATCTACGTAACATTGCAAAAATCAGAAATTTTCTGTCCAAAAATGATGCAGAAAAATTAATCCATGCATTTGTTACTTCTAGGTTAGACTACTGCAATGCTCTACTTTCCGGCTACCCGGATAAAGCACTAAATAAACTTCAGTTAGTGCTAAATACGGCTGCTAGAATCCTGACTAGAACCAAGAAATTTGATCATATTACTCCAGTGCTAGCTTCCCTACACTGGCTTCCTGTTAAGGCAAGGGCTGATTTCAAGGTTTTACTGTTAACCTATAAAGCGTTACATGGGCTTGCTCCTACCTATCTTTCCGAGTTGGTCCTGCCGTACATACCAATACGTACGCTACGGTCACAAGACGCAGGCCTCCTAATTGTCCCTAAAATTTCTAAGCAAACAGCGGGAGGCAGGGCTTTCTCCTATAGATCTCCATTTTTATGGAACAGTCTCCCTACCCATGTGAGAGACGCAGACTCGGTCTCAACCTTTAAGTCTTTACTGAAGACTTATCTCTTCAGTAGGTCATATGATTGAGTGTAGTCTGGCCCAGGAGTGTGAAGGTGAACGGAAAGGCTCTGGAGCAACGAACCGCCCTTGCTGTCTCTGCCGGGCCGGTTCCCCTCTCTCCACTGGGATTCTCTGCCTCTAACCCTGTTACTGGGGCTGAGTCACTGGCTTGCTGGTGCTCTTTCATGCCGTCCCTAGGAGTGGTGCGTCACTTGAGTGGGTTGAGTTACTGACGTGAACTTCCTGTCTGGGTTGGCGCCCCCCCTTGGTTGTGCTGTGGTGGAGACCTTTGTGGGCTATACTCGGCCTTGTCTCAGGATTGTAAGTTGGTGGTTGAGGATATCCCTCTAGTGGTGTGGGGGCTGTGCTTTGGCAGAGTGGGTGGGGTTATATCCTTCCTGTTTGGCCCTGTCCGGGGGTTTCTTCAGATGGGGCCACAGTGTCTCCTGACCGCTCCTGTCTCAGCCTCCAGTATTTATGCTGCAGTTGTGTCGGGGGGCTAGGGTCAGTTGGTTATACCTGGAGTACTTCTCCTGTATTATCCAGTGTCCTGTGTGAATTTAAGTATGCTCTCTCTAATTCTCTCGTTCTCTCTTTCTCTCTGAGAACCTGAGCCCTAGGACCATACGTCAGGACTACCGGGCATGCTGACACCTTGCTGTCCCCAGTCCGCCCGGCCTTGCTGCTATTCCAGTTTCAACTGTTCTGCCTGCGGTTACGAAACCCCTACCTGTCCCAGACCTGCTGTTTTCAACTCTTAATGATCGGCTATGAAAAGCCAACAGATTTATTCCTGATTATTATTTGACCATGCTTGTCATTTATGAACATTTTGAAAATCTTGGCTCTCTCTAATTTTCTCCTTCTCTCTTTCTCTCGGAGGACCTGAGCCCTAGGACCATACGTCGGGACTACCGGCCGTGGTGACTCCTTGCTGCCCCCAGTCCGCCTGGCCTTGCTGCTATTCCAGTTTCAACTCTTCTGCCTGCGGTTATGGAACCCCTACCTGTCCCAGACCTGCTGTTTTCAACTCTTAATGATCGGCTATGAAAAGCCAACTGAGATTTATTCCTGATTATTATTTGACCATGCTTGTCATTTATGAACATTTTGAAAATCTTGGCTCTCTCTAATTTTCTCCTTCTCTCTTTCTTTCTCTCGGAGGACCTGGGCCCTAGGACCATGCGTCGGGACTGCCGCCCGTGGTGACTCCTTGCTGTCCCCAGTCCGCCTGGCCTTGCTGCTATTCCAGTTTCAGCTGTTCTGCCTGCGGTTATGGAACCGCCACCTGTCCCAGACCTGTTGTTTTTCAACTCTTAATGATCAGCTATGAAAAGCCAACTGAAAATGATTCATGATTATTATTTGACCATGCTTGTCACTAATGAACATTTTTAAACATCTTGGCATAGTTCTGTTATAATCTCCACCCGGCACAGCCAGAAAAGGACTGGCCACCCCTCATAGCCTGTTTCCTCTCTAGGTTTCTTCCTAGGTTTTGGCCTTTCTAGGGAGTTTTTCCTAGCCACCGTGCTTCTACACCTGCATTACTAGCTGTTTGGGGTTTTAGGCTGGGTTTCTGTACAGCACTTCGAGATATTAGCTGATGTACGAAGGGCTATATAAAATAAAATTGATTGATTGTTCACATTGCCCTAAAAAAGGAAACCGGACAGCGGAATTCAAGCGAACTAAACACAGACCACATCTAAAGATGGTCTCAGTTCGGTTCATTTCGGTAGCTCTTTTGAGGGGTCTGAGTTCATTTGAAGTGTTCCCACTGCACAAAGAAATAAGCCAACCGCACTGAGTTCACAAAACTTGTCTGAAAGGGACTAGGTGTGATAACACCCTTAGTGTTGTTTCTCTAACATTGAAATGTACACATGGCCTAATTAATCAGTTGCATGTGAAACTGTGCTGCTTTCAACGAAATATCCTCTGTGAGCTTTGAGCACATCAACACAACTTTAGTCACCACGCCAGCATCCTCCAGGCTCTGTCTTATCTCCTCTTTCTTATTCTTATCTATGCACAAGTAAGAGACGAGGATGTTGGTTGATATCCTTTCAGGGTCGCCTACCCATCGCCTTATCTCGCCCACTATAAATTTGTATCTTGTTAGAATAAGGGGTGGCAGAAACAGCTCTGTTTAAGAAGATACGCTTTATTGTATCTCTAACAATACAATGAAGTATATATAATATAGCCACAGAGGTTATATTATTCGCTATGTATATGTAAAACAAAGTTCAATATTACAAACAGATCAGTATTGATATACATGTATCTTTTGACTATAAGCTATCAAAATTTTTGCCTTTAAAAAATGGTGAACCTTTTCTTTCTCTGTCTGAAAGACATTGTGAGGATACTCTCCACCTATTGAAATACGAGGTTTATCGGGGAGGTGGTAAGGGTAGTCAGGGAGGTGGACATTGTAGTCAGGGTGGTGGAGGTGAACATGGTAGTCAAGCGTAATTCAGATATTATTTTATTAGAGAAGAATGGATAAACCTTTTCAATGCTACGTACGGATACTATAGTTATCACATTTCACAATGGATTTATTAATTACAAAAGGTAAGACGTTTTAAATTCTGGTGCCACTCTGCACACACAAGCTTGCTAGCGAGTGTTACAAATCCCGCCGAGGATTGTGCCTCTTCCCGTTCGGGCGGCGCTCGGTGGTCGTCGTCTCCGGTCTACTAGCTGCCACCGATACCCTTTTCTGTTTTCATTTTAGTTTGTCTAATTGGTATCACCTGTTTTGTGTTTAGGTTAGGGGGGTATTTAAACCCAGTTGGCCCGCCGACTTTTGTGCGGGCTTGTTATTCTGTTTGTTGTGGTGGTGATTTTGTATAGTGGATTCTGTCCTGATTAATGTTGGACAGAAATTTTGACGCGCCCGTTGTTGAGTGGCGTAGCCGTTTCAGAGATTATTTCTGGGTGAAATAATAAATTTCCACTTGCACATTATACCCTGCTCTCTGCACCTGACTCCTTCATTTTTCACCATCGGAATTGTGACAGCGAGCCAGCGAGCTCTGGTCCAACTCTCAGAAGTTCCCCCATAGAAACCACTCCTACGTTGGAATAATTCTGTGGGCCTAATTCAGATCATGCATATCAGCGCTTCAAGCCAAGCCTCCTCCTCCACCCTGTCTCGCTCTCTCCACCACCGGCAACATTTCAGATGCATCTCGAGCCTAACACTTGGTTGTCCACCATGCATGTAAACAACTATAGCCTAGGTAGCCGATAGCACCTATGCACCATCTGCTGCTTAGGCTAAAATGACTAGAGCTTGCCCGCTCCATAGCAAGCTGCTCTATCCTCATTGATTAGTAATTTAATGTTGAGCTAATGTAAAAAACTATTTCAGAGGTTTAAAAAGGAACAGAAAGGAATTATATAAACCTGTACTTTTGGGGGGTTAGAAGCGGTTCAGAACTTTATTTTGCAGGTTGGAAAAGTGGAACTAAACTAAAAAAATAAAATTGTTCTGTTCAGAACGAAACGATTGGAAAATAATTTCAGTTCCAACCCCTCTTTCTTATCCATGAAATGTACTACATCATTTATTATAGGATGCAGCAGAGATGGTGCTATGTTCTGGTATAAAACCAGACTGATGAACATTCAGAATACAGTTCATAGATAAGAAAGATTGCAGCTGAGAATTGGTTTTAAGGATTATAAGGATTCTATATTATAAGGATTATATATATATATAAAAGGCTTATTATATTTTTGCTAGGCAAGAACGTTTCAATATAGGGCTGTTGTTGTTTAGGTCACAAGGGTCACCTCCTTTGAGAAGAGGAACACCATTCAAACTTTGGGGATAGTACCAGATATAATGGTCAGTTTATAGATATGAGCCAATGATTCTGCTATCAGGGGGGTGGAGAGCTGCAGTATATGAACCAGAGTGGATTTTCTAACATCAATCTTAAGCAAACATTTAACAAATCCTAGGTAGTAAAATGTTGAAATGAAAACAATGATTCACTAGTAGTCGGTGGGTTATCCCCCGAGCCAGCTGGGAAAGGAAAGAACAAATCTGACCCACCAGGGTTATTTAAACCAACATTCACTAAATAACCTGCCAAAATAAAATTATGATTAAAAGCATCTCTTACCTATTTTTTTCCAGTAATGATGCCAGAGTTAGACAGAACTTGCTTAGGCAGAGACGTGGAGAAATGTTGTATGCTACAGTGAGTTAATAATCTTGGTTAACCCAGAACTAAAGTCTTGCAATTAGGTTCTGGGTCCATACAGCGGTTGATCCACTAAAAGTTTTGCAATTATGCTGCGGGACTTAGAGGTCATTGGTGGTTTAGTACTGTTGGGGTAGGTTCCTTATTCTTTGTCAGTCATTTGCTTATTGGTGAAATCAGACAATATCTTTAAGTAAATCAATCAAAAACCTTTATTAATGCAATTGCAGACAGAAGTTGACAATGGGAACATAGCACGTATGTTTCCGAGTAAGTTCTGCAAAATAGGAAAGGGTCCAAGTTGCTTTAATATTCTTGTAGTCAAGTGATGTAACTGCCTACTTCAACACCTTCTACTCATGAGACCAAGCCTATGCATATACAGTTATACAAACCTGCAAGAGAGACAGTGTTTTCAAAGGGCTCAGCAGTAATTTTCCACTCCCCGAGTTGCTTTATAGTAGTATGTCTGACTAGTCTCTTATCTCTTTAACTCCCCTGCAGGGTTCTGTGTCTATGAATCTCTTTTAGCCTTGAGGCTCTTTCTCACAGACACCCTGTTTTGACTGCAATAACTCACACATCTCTCAGACCGTTTCTTATTAGAAGCAGAGACTAGAAAAGAACTGTGGAACAATATTAAACCTTATAATGCAGATATATATTGCTAATCTGTAGTAAGGACCCTATAGATGTAGTGAAGGAAGGGGTCTTATAGGCTTTCCACAACATAAACATAATAAATTATTATAATACATCAAACATTTGTGCACAACTTCAGTATTACTTACTAAAACTGTTGTCACACTAAGGTTTTTATTATTTAATTTTGTTAGGATTATTTTGCTCTTACTGTAGTACTGTAGCCGGTCATGTTGTACAGCGCCTGAATGGTCTAAGACACTTCAAAGTGCAAGCTGTGTTGCTACCGATGCTGGTTCAATACCCGTGCCGTCTTCGACTGGGAGACCCATGAGATGACTGTAGCTTTTTGGTTTCTCTCCCTCTAAAAACAGAAATAAATAATTATTAATAACAAACTGTCTATCTACAAATTAGTAACAATGTCTCAATGGCCTTTTTCTTGCTCATTTTACATTATTTGAAAACGGAACCATCTCCAAAATATTACAAAAAAAAATAGATTATTATTATTATTAATTTAGAATTATATAAAAGCCCCTTGGATATTCTCAGAAATCATGGCTCCCGAGTGGTGCACAAAGGGATTGCCTTGCAGTTCTCCAGCTGTATCCAATGAAAGCGCGTGAGGTTCAAGGCACGAGGGCAGGGGGCACGGGATGGGCCACAAAGCAACACTTTAAGAGACATTGCATTAATAATGGTGCTGACTAGGGAAACTGTCCCGCTGTTCTTATTGCCAGTTCAAACTAAAACAATTTAACTAAAAATGATATCTTTATGCTTTTGTTAATAAAAAAGTGATAGAAATAGTCTTTCAACCGCACTTTATTTAGTTATGGATCAATAACGGAAAGCTATGGGAATAAATATCACTGAATTACAAAAATATTTGAAAAAAGTAGTCTAATAAAGATAAACAAATGGTTGCTTACTGGAAAGTACACACACAGTCACGTTGTACAGCGCCATTATTGCTATTAGCAGGAAGCTGGACAATAGACTTGCCTAGAAGGAGGGGAGAATACTATTGTCGAATGTATTTCTAAGTTAGGTTGGTTGTATCACAACCAGCCGTGATTGATTGAACTGAAATTGCAACCAAACAGAAAAGACAAAACAAAAAATACCACAAAAAGTATTATTATGTATCACATCAACCCAGATTGGGAGTCCCATAGGGCGGCGCACAATTGGCCCAGCGTTTCTCTCCCTCTAAAAACATAAATACATGTTTTGGCCTTTACATGTATTATTTTGGCCTCTATTCAGATTACAATCGCCCACTTTTGTTTTTTTAAACAAAATAACCTTCAAAATATCGTTATATATTATCAAGTTGATGGCACAGTCATATAGCCCGGCACCTACAGTTAAAGTTGGAAGTTTACATACACCGTAGCCAAGTACATTTAAACTCAGTGTAATTGAGTCAGGTTTGAAATCCTCCTTGATCGCACAAGCTTTTTCAGTTCCTCCCACAAATGTTCTATAGGATTGAGGTCAGGGCTTTGTGATGACCACTCCAACGCCTTGACTTTGTGGAACTTAGGCCATTTTGCCATTACTTTGGAAGTATGCTTGGGGTCATTGTTCATTTGGAAGACCCATTTGTGACAAAGCTTTAACTTCCTGACTGATGTCTTGAGATGCTGCTCAATATATCCACATAAATGCCATCTATTTTGTGAAGTGCACCAGTCCCTCCTGCAGCAAAGCACCCCCATAACATGATGCTGCCACCCCTGCGCTTCACGGTGGGGATGGTGTTCTTCGGCTTGCAAGCATTCCCCGTTTTCCTCCAAACATAATGATGGTCATTATGGCAAAAAAGTTATATTTTTCTTTCATCAGACCAGAGGACATTACTCAAAAAAGTACAATCTTTGTCCCCATGTGCAGTTGCACACCGTAGTCTGGCTTTTTTATGGCAGTTTTGGAGCAGTGGCTTTTTCCTTGCTGAGCGGTCTTTCAGGTTATGATGATATAGGACTAGTTTTACTGTGGATATAGATACTTTTGTACCCGTTTCCTCCAGCATCTTCCTTTGATGTTGTTCTGGGATTGATTTGCACTTTTCACACCACAGTACGTTCATCTCTAGGAGACAGAGCGGTATGACGGCTACGTGGTCCCATGGTGTTTATACTTGCATACTACTGTTTGTGCAGACTAACGTGGTACCTTCAGGCATTTGGAAAACGCTCCCAAGGATGACCCAGACTTGTGGACGTCTACAATTTTTTGGGGGGGTCTTGGCTGATTTCTTTCGATTTTTTTCCATGATGTCAAGCAAAGAGGCACTGAGTTTTAAATACATCCACAGGTACACCTCCAATTGACTCAAATTATGTCAATTAGCCTATCAGGAGCTTCTAAAGCCTTGACATAATTTTCGGGAATTTTCCAAGCTGTTTAATGGCACAGTCAACTTGGTGTATGGAAACTTCTGACCCACTGGAATTGTGATGCAGTGAATTATACGTGAAATAATCTGTCTGTAAACAATTGTTGGAAAACGTATGTGTCATGCACACGATAGATGTCCTAACTGACTTGCCAAAACTATAGCTTTTTAACAAGAAATATGCGGAGTGGTTGAAAAACAAGTTTTAATGACTCCAACCAAAGTGTATGTTATCTTCCGACTTCAACTGTACATAAAGCTGAGTGACTCACTCATTCATGGCTTTGGACCAAAATAAATTAGTTCCGACATTCTTTCTGATAGTCTTTAATAAAGTTGTGTTTTGGTTATCCTGACCTGGACACCATGCACAGCAGTGCTGCCCAACCCTCTTCCTGGTTATCGGCTGTCCTGTAGGTTTTCAGTCTAACCCTAATTTAGCATATCTGATTCAGCTAGTTAAGGTCTTGTTGAGCAGCTAATTAGTAGAATCAGGTGTGTTAAAGTAGGGTTGAACTGAAAACCCACAGGTGTAACGGCTGTTGTCGGGAGAAGGAGAAGAGGACCAGGGTGCAGCGTGGTAAGTGTTCATTTTAATGTTATAAAATAAACTGAACACTGAAATGACAAAAACAACAAAGAGAGAGAACGAAACAGTTCTGTAAGGTATACACACAAAACAGAAAACAACTACCCACAAACACAGGTGGGAACAGGTTACCTAAGTATGGTTCTCAATCAGAGAGAACGATAGACAGCTGCCTCTGATTGGGAACCATACCAGGCCAAACACATAGAAATACAAAACAAGGACAACATAGAACACCAGACATAGAATGCCCACCCAAACTCACGCCCTGACCAACCAAAATAGAGACATAAAAAGGATCTCTAAGGTCAGGGCGTGACAACAGGACAGTAGATCTCCAGGAAGAGGGTTGTGCAGCCCTGATGTACAGTTTTATAATAATCCATTATGGGCTATTTGCAGGACAATATACCTTTACCAACACCTCTCTGTATTTTGATGCTGTCTAAGTCACCGCATTGCAATGCAAAATGCGTTGCTACAGATACCCGTGCCGGCCTCCACACGCAGACCCATGAGGTGGCTTTTGGTTTAAATTTAGAATATTTTATATTCAATTCAATTAAATGTACTTTATTGGCACAACGTAACAATGTACATATTGCCAAAGCTTACTTTCGATATTTACAATATTCAAATAAAATAATAAATTGTCAACGGGACAACAGTAACAACAAAAACCAACGGTCAAAATAGCCATACATTGAACAATAACAATAACAATAAGCATTTAGTAGAGGAAATGTGCAGGTTGATTTGTCTGTCAGACACTGTCCCTTGTCTTATGGCAGGCAGCAATGTAGTGTGATGCCAACCCACAGCTCTCTGCGTCTCCCCCAACACGACGGGTAGCCTATCCTCATCAGAAATGTCTTTGAAGCCTTGAATGACGGTTTCTAATTGGGGAAATGACACTCTAATTGTTTTATATTTTTGACATTTTGTCAGGAAATGCAGCTCTGTCTCAGGTTCTGCTGTTGTGCAGTGGTTGCACAGCCTTTCCTTTACAGGGAGCCAGGTTTTCCTGTACCTACCCTTGTCAATGGCAAGGCTGTGCTCACTCAACCTGTACTTTGTCAAGGTTTTTCTGAGGTTTTGATCAGTAAACATGGTCAAATAGTTCGCCACGGTGTACTGTCGATTTAGGGCCTGATAGCACTGCATTTTGCTTGTGTTTCTCAATAAGCAATGTAGTTTTGTTGTGACTTTGTTTTATTCCGATTGATTGGATGTTCTGGTTCTGGTCCTGAGGTGTTAGTAGAACAGGTTTGTGAACTCAGCCCCAGGACCAGCTGGAGGAGGGGACAATTTTCTTTGCTCAGGGCTTGGAAATGATATGAGAGGGGGTCACTGTATTTTAGATGTTTCCAAAACTAAATTGCTCTTTTTTTGTTGTTTTATTATTAGTGGGCATTGGCCTAATTCTGCCCTGCATGCATTGTTTGTAGTTTTCCTATGGACATGTAGGCAAATCTTACAGAACTCTGCATGCAGGGTTTCATTGGGGTGTTTGTCCCAATTGGTGAAATCTTGATTTGCAAGTAGACCCCACACCTCGCTGCCATAGTGCAATTGTTTCAATGACACATTCAATTAGTTTTAGCCAAATTTTAATAGGAATTTCAATTTTGAATTCGTTTTTTAATGGCGTAGACCACCCTGCTTGCTTTCTCTCTCAGTTCTCTCTCATTTTTCACTGCATCACTACGTTATTGTGGTGTGTGCAGTACTCTATATATTTTGTACCAATTGAGCACTTTGGTCTAATTCCCTGATCTGGATCTCCTCTGGATATTTCTAGAATAGTGGCTCAGTTGTTGATGTAAATATTGAAGAGTGCAGGGCTCAGATTGCAACCCTGAGTAATGTGTTGAGTAATGTGCTGTTAAAAGTGGTGTAGGTCTTATTTATTTAAAGAGCATATTGAAGTTAGAAGCAATAGGATTTGAAGCAATAGCCTAGAACTATTTTAGCACCCAGACAAGCATGGGAACCTTTTATTTTCACTGAATCTTCATTTGGGTATTATTTAGACTACAATTGGGGTGTAGAAATGTTAAGCTTTTCGTGTAACCTAGACAAGTCAGTTAAGGACAAATTCTTATTTGTGGTGACAGCCTACTCCTTCCTCCCCGTTGGGGAATTGAACCCCGGCCCCCCGCATGCCCACACGAAACAGGGATTCTTTAGCTAAATAACCAAGTACTGAAGCCTACGCCCGACCGTCACGTTGTACAGTGCTATATTTTACATTCCATCCTAACGGAAACCCAGAGGGTTTTACTTTTTGGGGGGATTAGAAACGGCATAATATTAATCAAATGAATTAGGAAACATTTCTAAAAATCAATCCCATATACAGTACTATGTTCTTACAAAAAGGGGTTTTAAATTCTCTAGTACAGCCACAATTGAAGGCTATCAAATGCTTCTCAAAGATGCCCTCTGGTGGTCAAACTAGCACTACCTAGCATTAATGGTACCAAGTGGTTCACACTTAAATAACGTGCCGTAGAATTCTGCGGCACCATGCAAGCTGCTCCGCAGTACGCTGTAACTTTTAAAGGACAAACCACTGCACGTGTTAAGAGAAGAGATAGAACGAGGATCAGGACCGGAACTAGGAGCTTTCTCTTTATAAGTTACGAGCAAATCTATGGGCCGTGTGTCCCCTCCTGTTTCGAAATTCAAACGATGCGAATACCTGCGAAATCGTTAATTGTCAAAAGCACTGGAAATAATGCTGCTTGTTTTCTCTCGCATCCTGTTGTATCATGACAGATCTACAGTACCATTTATGTTTATGTAGTCTGTCCACAATAGTTGAAGGGTAACCTCCAGAGTCAGAGATCACCTTCAGGTCTCCCTGTCAGGCCCTCAGTGTGTGGTACTGAGTGACGACACAACAGGGGGTAGGTTGTGGGCAGAGCGCCAATAATCACAGCTCACCCCCCGGGAACCACAACACACAACTCAGCGTTTAACACTCAGCAGCGGCCAGCTGTGCCTTTCAGCTGACCTCGGATCAGCCAGGTCCTGTCTGAATGTAGACAGCCTTGCATTATTCATACACCTCCACCATCTGGTTCTATCAGAGCAGGCTGCCATCTCACCATCCCTGCTTTACCTATGTATAAGGCAGACGCTGATGTTTCTTATCTGAGCGGTGCTGAGAGCAGGCACTTAAATATGGTACTTCACCCCAAAATCAAGTTTGTCTGATGCATGCATTTAACAGAACAGATGGCTTGTAATATGGATCAAATTGAACCTTTCTTTAACGAGGCAAGTCAGTTAAGAACAAATTCTTATTTACAATGATGGCCTTCACCGGCCAAACTCGGACGATGCTTGGCCAATTTTGCGCCGCACTATGGGATCCCAATCACGGCCTGTTGTGATACAGTCTGGATTCGAACTAGGGTAGTGACACCTCTAACACTGAGATGCAGTGTCTTAGACTGCTGCAACACTCAGGAGAAACTATGGCCAAAGTTGTATTTTTGTACAAATGTGAAAATAATGTTGGATGAATCTTTTGTGCTTTTCACAAGAAAGAATGTACATATTTTTAAATAGAATATTTTAATAAGTGTGTGCCAAGTTTAAAATCCACAGAAGAGGATAATATCACACTTTCACACTTGAGGGTACTTGTCCCCTTAGTCAAGTACACAAGCCAGCGTCCCACTGTCGTGCTCTGTCCCCTCAGTCAAAGGTACCCTTATACAACATATGTTATATTAATTGTGACCCAGGTCTCTTTTACGAATTAGCCCTGCATGAAAGAATACACATACTAAATAAGAAATGCAATCATTCAATAATAATACAATCAAAAGTTTCCCCAGTAGTTTCCCCTACAGTTTCCCCATCCCATCAAGACATCAGAAGTTAATTACAAAAACACATACACTCCAATGTTAACAGGTCTCCCCCATCAATGCTCTGAAGTGACCTAGAGGCACTATCTCGGAGTATCCTGAAATTCATTCCATGTACTGAACAAAAATATAAACACAACATGCAACAATTTCAACGATTTTTCTAAGTTACAGTTTATAAAAGGATATCAATCAATTGAAATATATTCCTTAGGCCATAATCAATGGATTTCACATGACTGGGCAGGGGCGCAGCCAGACAATCAGAATTTTTTCCCCCAATAAAGGGCTTTATTACAGACATAAATACTACTCAGTTTCATCAGCTGTCCAGGTGACTGATCTCAGGTGATCCCGCAGGCGAAGAAGGCGAATGTGGAAGTCCTGGGCTGGCTTGGTCACACGTGGTCTGTGGTTGTGAGGCCGGTTGGACGTACTGCCAAATTCTCTAAAATGACAATGGAGGCGTCATAA
The DNA here is from genome assembly GCF_029448725.1 of Salvelinus fontinalis. Lineage (NCBI taxonomy): Eukaryota > Metazoa > Chordata > Actinopteri > Salmoniformes > Salmonidae > Salvelinus > Salvelinus fontinalis. Next base: position 6,830,269 of record NC_074699.1, read on the forward strand.
GGTAGAGAAATTAACAACACATTATCTGGCAACAGCTCTGGTGGACATTCCTGCAGTCAGCATGCCAATTCCATGCTCCCTCAAAAATGTAGACGTCTGTAGCATTGTGTTGTGTGACAAAACTGCACATTTGTGGCCTTTTATGGTCCCAATCACAAGATGCACCTGTGTAATAATCATGCTGTTTAATCAGCTTATTGATATGCCACACCTGTCAGGTGGATGAATTTGTTGGGCAAATGAGAAATGCTCCCTAACAGGAATATAAACTTATTTGTGCACACAATGAGAGAAGTAAGCTTTTTGTGCACATGGAACATTTCTGGATTTTTTTCTTTCAGTTCATGAAACATGGGACCAACACTTTACATGTGGCATTTATATTTAATAATAAATACTAATACTGACACCGAAAGGTACAGAGCTGCCTCGGCAGCAACTACAGTGGTTCTTCCTGTAAAAGTTGCATCATACTGCAGCACACCTTGCGGGCTGCCGCAGAATTCTATGGCATGTTATTTAATTGTCAGCCATTGTTACCAGTAATGCTAGTTAGTGCTAGTTTGACCACCAGCGGGAATCTTTGAGAAGCATTTGATAGCCTTCAATATTGGCTATACTAAAGAATTGTAAACCTTTTTTTTGTAAGAACATAGTATCTGGGATTGATTTTACGAAATTTAGCTTAATTCATTTGATTAATGTTATAGTGTTTCTATTCTAAGGAAAACGGAAAATGAAACCCTCAGGGTTTCCGTTAGGAAAGTATGGCACTGTACAACGTGACGGTCTGGAGTAGGCTACAGAACTAAGAGCATGACATTTCCACACCATAGTTGTAGTCAAACCAATACCCGAATGGAGATACAGTGAAAATAAAATCTCATTGATTTATCAAGACCAGTCCCCATGCTTGTCTCAGAGCAGTGTGAAACGGTGCTGAAATAGTTGACCACAGCAGGTAGTTGTCATGGCCGTGAAAAGAAGAGGACAAAGGTGCAGCGTGGTGAGCGTACATTTTCTTTTATTAATAGAAATGACGCCGAACAAAACAATAAACACTACAACCAAACCATGAAGCTCAAATGCTATGTGCTCTAAACAAAGTCAACCTCCCACCAACACAGGTGGGAAAAAGAGCAGCCTAAGTATGGTTCTCAATCAGAGACAACGATTTATCTTGGTCAAAGAATTCTTTCTTGGGTCTAATCTTCTTTTGGTCGAAAGATGTCCACTTGTCCGTCGAAATGCCCACTAACGTATGACCGGGAGCCCGAAATGTGCCCAGCGCGTCAAAGTGCACAACAAAGCAATGCCTCAAAATCGCACTAAACGGATATAAATTGCTATGAAACGGTTTAAATTAACTACCTTATGATGTTTTTAACTCCTATAACGAGTAGAAACATGTACGGAAAAATATAACTGGCTACACTAATGCTTTGAAAAAGAGCCGTTCAGTGTCCTCCGCGCGCATGACGCATCTGGGAAAAAGTTCCTACCTACACGTGTTTTTGTTTCATAGGGGCTGTGATTGGGCAATCGACACCATTCAAATCGTCATCACGTAAAGGCATCCAGGGGAAGACGTAAGCAGTGTCCGTATCCTCATAGCAATAACAGTGGCCTTAAAACTGACTCCAGATCAGGGGCCAAAATGTGTGAAATCTGACTCCATGTCAGGGAAATTGCTGTAGAATGACTTCTGTTCCACTCAGAGACAAAATTCCAACGCCTATAGAAACTAGAGACTGCTTTCTATCCAATAATAGTAATAATATGCATATTGTACGATAATGAATTTAGTAGGAAGCCGTTTAATCTGTAATGCAATTATGCTAATGAGAAAACAGCACCCCCTGTAGTCGCAAGAAGTTAACAACGACCACTAAGATTTTTCACTTCCTGTTTGGATTTTTTTCTCAGGTTTTTGCCTGCCATATGAGTTCTGTTATACTCACAGCCATCATTCAAACAGTTTTAGAAACGTCAGAGTGTTTTCTATCCGATAGTAATAATAATATGCATATATTAGCATGTGGGACAGAGTAGGAGGCAGTTCACAATGGGCACGAAATTCATCCAAAAGTGAAAATGCTGTCCCCTATACCAAAGAAGTTAACTAACCTCCAAAACAAGTTTCAATGCCATTCAACGCTCCTTCGGTGGCCTCGAACTGCTCTTACACGCTAGCAAAACCAAATGCATGCATATCAACCGTTCCATGCCCCTACATGCCCGCCCTACTAACATCACTACTCTGGACGGTTCTGACCTAGAATACGTGGACAACTACAAATACCAGCCATAATATTTACAGACACCAACGTCAAATAGCTAATTACTCATCATAAAACATTTCTGAAAAATACATAGTCTGCAGCAATTGAAAGACAGGCATCTTGTGATTCCAAACAATATTTCCGATTTATTAAATGTTTTACAGCGAAAACAAAATGTATCGCTATATTAGCATAGCTACAATAGACAGACACAATTGGGCGCCCACGGCCAGTTCACATGCACGACAGATATATGAAATAACATCATAAAATGGGTCTTACTTTTGCTGATCTTTCATCAGAATGTTGAAGAAGGTGTCCTCTGTCCAGATGAGTCGTTGTTTGGATTCAGAATGGCAAATTTCCCTCTTCAATTAGCAGTGGCACTAGCCGAGTGGCACAAATTTCTCCAACGTAAACACAGTCAGAGGACGGAACACGGCAAAACTCCCGAAAAAAGTTTCAATAATCTGATTAAACTATATTGAAAAAACATACATTACGATGACATTGGTCACATGTATCCAAAAAAATTTGAGCCCGAGATGTTAGTCGTTCGTTACGAAGGCAAAACACTTCCTTACGAAGTCAATCCCACTTCCTTCAGAGTACCGGAAGTGGACGGTCACGTCAAAGAAATAGGTTTTTTTCCACCACAGACCAAGATGAGCACAAAAATTTCTTCTCTGACATCCTCTTTACACCAATAGGAAGGCGTATGGAGTGTAAGTAGATGGAGTGTAAGTAGTGTCAAGACCATGTATAGGCATCAAGTTGAAAAGAGCATCGATTTCTGACATTTCACTTCCTGGTCAGGAAAAGTGCTGCAGAAGGACTTCTGTTTCACTCAGAGAAATAATTCCAACTCTTTTAGAAACTAGAAAGTGTTTTCTATCCAAAAAGAATAATAATATTCATATTGTACGAGCAAGATTTGAGTAGGAGGCCGTTTGAAATGGGCACGATTTCACTGGCTACTCAACACTTTTGCCTTGCAGCCATAAGAAGTTTTAAGAACCAGTGTATCTTTAATTATATGTAAAACATGTATCTTTCATCAAAGTTTATGATGAGTATTTCTGTTATTTGACGGGGCTCTCTGTAATTACTCCGGATATTTTGGAGGCATTTCTGAACATGTGTGACGGAAGCACTAAAAAAGGACCCGATGGAAGATTCTCCCCCAGAGTGTCAATCTACACACACCACAAGAACATACTCTTTTCGCGAACCAACCAGGGCAACTTACGCTAAGGTAATTAACCGCTTGTTGTAATACATATAAGGCATTAATAGTAATAAGTGTTTCGATGATGTTTGATGTTATAGATTAAGAACCAAAGAGAAAATGTAATAACGTGTACAACTGTGTGAGTTGCAAACATTGAATAAAAAGTAGAAACTAGACTCAAAGCCCTAGGGGAGAAAACGCCTCTGACACCCCCAATCTAGGGAAATAAGTCTAGTTTCTACACAAAAGACAATTTAAAGGATTGGACAGCCAACTCATTTATATTGTAAAAAGTAAAGTTACTCTGTATTAATATTCAAGCAGTATTAACCGACGGGTATAGGCATTAAATCGTAAATCGTGTGTCTAGATATAAGAGTAATTGGGGAACCCTGTAGAGCAATGGCGAGTTGAAGAGTCTACTTTTTGGGGAACCCTATAGAGCAATGGCGAGTTGAAGAGTCTACTCTATAAAAGGTAAATAGGCATTAAATCGTATTACAACCGATTTTATGGTTTAGGTCTAGATACAAGAGTCTTTGGAAACCCTATAGAGCAATGGCGAGTTGAAGAGTCTACTCTTAGGAAACCAAAGATGTGTAACGGCAGTCTACTTCGTCCTCCTCCTCAGACGAGGAGAGGCGAGAAGGATCAGAGGACCAATGTGCAGCGTGGTAATTTGACATAATGAATTTAATGGACAAAACAAAAACACTATACAAAATAACAAAAGAACATACCGTCACACTCCTAGCTGGTGCAGAACACAAACACAGAGACAGGAAACATCCACCCCAACACAAAACAAGCCACCTATATATGATTCTCAATCAGGGACAACGATTGACAGCTGTCTCTGATTGAGAACCATATCAGGCTGAACATAGAAACAGACGAACTAGACACACAACATAGAATTCCCACCCAGCTCACGTCCTGACCAACACTAAACAAGCAAAACACATAAGAACTCTGGTCAGGACGTTACAGTACCCCCCTTCTAAGGTGCGGACTCCGAACGCACCCCTAAAACTCAAGGGGAGGGTCTGGGTGGGCATCTGTCCGTGGTGGCGGCTCCGGCGGTGGACGAGGACACCACTCCACCACTGTCTTTGTCCCCCTCCTTAGCGTCCTTTGAGTGGCGACCCTCGCCCACGACCTTGGCCTAAGAATCCTCCCCAAGGCCCCCACATGATTTAGGAGGTAGCTCAGGACAGAGAGGTAGCTCAGGACAGAGAGGTAGCTCAGGACAGAGAGGTAGCTCAGGACAGAGAGGTAGCTCAGGACAGAGAGGCAGCTCAGGACAGAGGGGCAACTCAGGACAGAGAGGCAGCTCCGGACTAAATGGCAGCACCGGACTGAGTGGCGGCTCCGGACTGAGTGGCGGCTCCGGACTGAGTGGCGGCTCCGGACTGGGTGGCGGCTCCGGACTGGGTGGCGGCTCCGGACTGGGTGGCGGCTCCGGACTGGGTGGCGGCTCCGGACTGGGTGGCGGCTCCGGACTGGAGGGCGGCTCCGGACTGGAGGGCGGCTCCGGACTGGAGGGCGGCTCCGGACTGGAGGGCGGCTCCGGACTGGAGGGCGGCTCCGGACTGGAGGGCGGCTCCGGACTGGAGGGCGGCTCCGGACTGGAGGGCGGCTCCGGACTGGAGGGCGGCTCCGGACTGGAGGGCGGCTCCGGACTGGAGGGCGGCTCCGGACTGGAGGGCGGCTCCGGACTGGAGGGCGGCTCCGGACTGGAGGGCGGCTCCGGACTGGAGGGCGGCTCCGGACTGGAGGGCGGCTCATGACTGGAGGGCGGCTCATGACTGGAGGGCGGCTCATGACTGGAGGGCGGCTCATGACTGGAGGGCGGCTCATGACTGGAGGGCGGCTCATGACTGTAGGGCGGCTCTGGCAGCTCCTGACTGGCTGGCGTCTCTTGCAGCTCCTGACTGGCTGGCGTCTCTTGCAGCTCCTGACTGGCTGGCGTCTCTGGCAGCTCCTGACTGGCTGGCGTCTCTGGCAGCTCCTGACTGGCTGGCGGCTCTGGCAGCTCCTGACTGGCTGGCGTCTCTGATGGCTCGTGGCAGACGGATGACTCAGATGGCGCTGGGCAGACAGATGGCTCAGATGGCGCTAGGCAGACAGATGGCTCAGACGGCGCTGGGCAGACGGATGGCTCAGACGGTGCTGGGCAGATGGATGGCTCAGACGGCGCTGGGCAGACGGATGGCTCAGACGGAACTGGGCAGACGGATGGCTCAGACGGCGCTGGGCAGACGGATGGCTCAGACGGTGCTGGGCAGACGGATGGCTCAGACGGCGCTGAGCAGACGGATGGCTCAGATGGTGCTGGGCAGACAGGCAGTGCAGGCAGCTCAGACGGCGCTGGGCAGAAGAGCAGTGCAGGCGGCGTTGAGCAGACGAGCAGTGCAGGCAGTTCAGACGGCGCTGGGCAGGCAGGCAGCTCAGAGGTGGAATAACCCGCACCGGGCTATGCACCCGTACAGGAGACACCGTGCGCTCTTCCGCATAACACGGTGTCTGCCCGTACTCCCGCTCTCCACGGTAAGCATGGGAAGTGGGCGCAGGTTTCCTACCTACCTTCGCCACACTACCCTTTAGCCCCCCCCCCCAAGACATTTTTGGGGTTTCTTCACGGGCTTCCAGCCACGCTTCCGTGCTGCCTCCTCATACCACCGCTCCTGGGCTTTAGCTGCCTCCATCTCTTCCCGAGAGCGGCGATATTCTCCAACCTTAGCCCAGGGTCCTTCTCCGTTCAATATTTGCTCCCATGACCATTCCTCCTGGTACCGCTGCTGCTGTCGCTGCTGCCCGTTCTCACACTGCTTGATCCGGGTTTGGTGGGTGGTTCTGTAACGGCAGTCTACTTCGTCCTCCTCCTCAGACGAGGAGAGGCGAGAAGGATCAGAGGACCAATGTGCAGCGTGGTAATTTGACATAATGAATTTAATGGACAAAACAAAAACACTATACAAAATAACAAAAGAACATACCGTCACAGTCCTAGCTGGTGCAGAACACAAACACAGAGACAGGAAACAACCACCCACAATCCCTAACACAAAACAAGCCACCTATATATGATTCTCAATCAGGGACAACGATTGACAGCTGTCTCTGATTGAGAACCATATCAGGCTGAACATAGAAACAGAAGAACTAGACACACAACATAGAATTCCCACCCAACTCACGTCCTGACCAACACTAAACAAGCAAAACACATAAGAACTCTGGTCAGGACGTTACAAGATGCCTGGTAAAGGTACCACAAGGAAGAGGTTCTCTAAGTCTTATTGATATTATCTAAGATCCCGAGACAATAAACACTAAAAGGCAATGCTCCGAACTAAGGGCAGGAATATCAACCCAGGTCAGTCCGGCGGACCTGTGAATCATCTGTTTGCCGGATGATATTAGAACTCGAGTGATACGACTTGCGTCACTCTTGACGGGGGACCCGGTAAGGTCTACTCAAAATCCCCTACTGCGACACATGGCGCCAATGTAAACCGAGATTTGTGGATATAAATATGCACATTATCGAGAAAAAAAACATAAATGTATTGTGTAACATGATGTCATCTGATGAAGATGTTCAAAGGTTAGTGATTAATTTTATCTCTATTTCTGTTTTTTGTTCCTACTATCTTTTGCTGGGAAAATGGCTGTGTTTTTCTGTGGCTATGTACTGAGCTAACATAATTCTTTGGTGTGCTTTCCCCGTAAATCCTTTTTGAAATCAGACATGTTGGCTGGATTCACAACACGTGTAGCTTTAATTTGGTGTCTTTCATGTGTGATTTCATGAAAGATTGATTTTTATAGTAATATATTTGAATTTGGCGCTCTACATTTTTTTCTGGATTTTGGCCAAGTGGGACGCTACCGTCCCACCTATCCTAGAGAAGTTAACACAGTGTCCAAAGAAGGGCAGATGTATACAGAATGGTGTCGTCTGCGTAGAGGTGGATCAGGGAATCACCAGCAGCAAGAGCGACATCATTGATATATACAGAGAAAATAGTTTTTTTACTAAAACTGTATTTCTAAAACCGAATTACGTCTGCGGACAAGTCGTGGTTGTACCGGCGGGGCGCCGTGTCGACAAAGGGACCAGGCCAGATGCCGAAAGAGGTATTGTAGTTGTGGTAATTACGTTTGCTAGCCGGGAGATGCGCCTGGCTCAGGGCTAGCTTCAGGGCTGGATCACTCAGTGGCAGCTAGCTAGCTGTGATGATCAATGGTCCACGGTTTACGGCAGGAATCCGGCGTTGTAGTGGAGAAAAACAGTCTGAGGCTGGCAGGTATTATCCAGGCTAAAAAACGGCTGGTGCCTGAGCAGAGGGTAAAGGTCGCTAGCAGTGGCTAACAATGATTAAATAGCTAATAGCTAAGTAGCTGGCTAGCCTCTGATGCAAGTTTTGGCTATAAGTTCTAAAAAAAAATTGCGGATCCGTGTCAGATTGAGTGAGGCGGGTTACCGGAAGGTACATTTAATTTAAAAAATGGAAAAATAAATTGGCATATATACAAAAAAGACAAAAAGTAAACGAGAGGACAACAAACCACGTCTGCACTGCTATGCCATCTTGGAGTCATTTATTTTGCTATGTATAGCCTAATGTTAGCTAGCTACAAATTGATTGACAGTGGATCCAAAAGATAGTTAGCTCGCTATATGATTTGTCTGATGTCTTTCAGAGTTCAATGCAGGACTGTGATGTTAGCTAGCGAGCTAAATTGCCTAGTCCAACTAGGTTAGCAACCTAGCTGACGTTACATTACCTTTAATCGGGAATCTTCAGTTTTGTTCTGAAAGGAAAAAACTATTGTATCACATCAATTCTCGTCTAACTGGATTCCCCAACCGGTCAGCCTGAAAATTCCTATGATCTTTGGTCACCGTAAGCATCATTCTGGATAGCCGCAAGCCACTGGCAGCATCCGGGTAACTCTCTGGTAGGTTGAACGGTGAAAGATCATTTTCACGCTTGTTTGTAATTACCACAGCCAGACACAAAACACCACACGGGCACGATGACAAACATTAGTGAAAAGCGAATGTAAAAAAATAAATAAACCTCCCTAGAGAAATTCTGAGATTACTGTGTGTTGGTCATTCGAAGTAAACACCACCAACTAAGTTTGTGGGCACGCCCCATCCACCTTGCGTGGCAGCATCTGCATTTGCTATGAATGCCAGACTTGGTTCATTATGATCAGAAGAATACAGAGTAAGTTGGAAACGTCCCACTTCTACCAGTGAAATGAAAATGGGTTTGTTCTAGCTTGTGATCTGGATAATGTAGATTTAATATAGTAATGACTATATGCCGAGCCAGGGTGAAATTTTCCTTTAACTTGTCCAACAATCTCACAAAAATTTCATATTGGACTTCATAACCAAAATTATCCGATTTACAATTTGTAGTCAATTTTGACACTAGAATAAATGTTTTGGTCATTATCAATGCTACATAGTCTGTTTTTGAAGAAATAAGTTGCATTTAGATTCAGTTGCTCTTTAAGTCAACAATCCTTGGATGTGTGCTGTGACAATCACATTGATGCTTACCACAACAATGCTGTTTTTTTTATTGCGTTGCAATAACATAAGAACTCATATTGTTTGGGCTATAACAGCATATTCTTTACTGTTCTATTTCTACGGTCTCTCTAGTTCTGGTTAGTTCTGGATCTCGGCCGAGCAGCTTGGTGTAGGGCTGTTCCACACACACACGCGCACACACATGGGCCGGGATGCTGGCATGTGGGCTGGCTAATTACAGTGCTTTTCTGTTTAGTGTTCAATTTAGTGGCCGCTCAGCTCTATATGTTCTCCTAAAACAATGGCCTCGTGTGCATATGCACACACACACACACACACACATACATACACACGCACACGCACACTCAAACATACACACAAACACACAGCTTTACTGCCCCTGGGTCTCGCTGTTTGAAGTTTGAAGACTGGTTTTGACAGCAGGGTTGTTCAAGCGAAAATGAGAAGGGCTTTCGCTGAAAAGCAAAGCTGCAATTGTACATTGTATTTTTCAGTCCAAAACAGAACTTTCGTGTTCAGTGTTCTAAAATAGCCAGTGATCCCAATTGTATTTTCAAGAGACAAGCAATCACACACTTACACAAACACACACACAGATGCAAAAATGTATGCCTATTCTTTCACAGGACTTGTTCAACACTGCAAACAGACAAAAGCATTCACCTTTAAAGGACAGTGTAGACACACACACACCTTGCACATATGCTTACGCTCCTTTACACACACCTATATCTACTCGATCCTTTTTTTTTAAACACACTCCAGCACCTGGCCCATTGGCATCTTGTCTTTGAACATTATGGCGTGAAAGAGAAGTTGATGAGAGATAGCCATTAGATCTTCCCACGACTCACATCGCCAGAGGCTCCAGGCTTAGGGAGCCACAACTTCCAGAGCATACCCAGGGAGAGAGCACGAGGCCTGGGTGTAAGAGGGGTGGCTCTGAGGGTTCTGGTTGGGGCGGGGTAGGGGCGAGAGTTCTCCTCTCAGTAAAATCCCAGTGAAACGTATATACAGAAGAAACCCTTTGATATGACTTTGTACTGTAGAGTAGAATTACCTCGCAGGGCGAGATTAAGATTTAAATGTGAGATTAGTTGCTAGAGCTGGTTGTCACACGGAATGTGGGATAGGTTGTCACTGTCAACCTCATTATAAACATATTGTTTGGGGACAGTGCCACTGCCAGCATACAATAAAAGGAGTTAATGTAGAATCACAAGCTTTTTGTGCTTGTGCAACAAAGAGCTCCCTTCCCAATAATTTTAATTTGTGGCTGACATATCAAAATGTGTTTGAAATATGTAGTGTGGAGAGCGTTTTGCACATTGGGAAAACATCGACGAGACATCAGAATAGAATGGCGCCGGAGGAGATGGCTGACGTTTTACGGGCACCTAACCAATTGTGCTATTTTGTGTGTTTTTCGCATTGTTTGTAACTTATTTTGTACATAATGTTTCTGCCACCGTGTCTTATGACCAAAAAGAGCTTCTGGACATCAGAAAAGTGATGACTCTCCTCGAACTCACCTCGAACTGGAAGATTTTTTATATAATGAGTCTGACTAAAAGGATAAAATGTTGCTCCCAGACAAGGCCCAAATCCTCGTTATTCACATGAAGAAAATAAGGAAATACCGGGGGCACAGATCAGGGTGCATTGTGAGAATTTGTTGGCGAGTGGGTAACCTGACTCTAGAATCCGTTCTATTGGCCAACGTGCAATCACTGGAGAATAACCTGGGTGAGCTCCGTTCGAGACTATCCTACTAACGGGACATTAAAAACGGTAATATCTTATGTTTCACCGAGTCGTGGCTGAACAAAGACGCGGATAATATACAGTTGTCTGTGTTTAACGTGCATCGGCAGGAATGAACAGCTACTTCCGGTAAGACAAACTGTGGTGGTGTGTGTCTATTTGTCAATAACAGCTGGTGTGCAATCTCTAATATTTAGGTTGTCTGGAGATATAGCTCGCTTGAGAGTGGTCTACAGCTTATTATGAGGTAATCTATCTACCAAGAGAGTTTTCACTTATATTTTTCATAGCCGTCTATTTACCACCACAAACAGATGCTGACACTTAGACCACATAATCACTGAGCTGTATAAGACCAAAAGCAAAGAAGAAAATGCTCATGCAGAACCGGCGCGCCTATTGGCCGGGGACTTTAATGCAGGCAAACTTAAATCCCTTTTACCTCATTTCTACAAGCATGTCACGTGCAACCAGAGGGAAAACAACTCAAGACCACCTTTACAGAGCTCTCCCTCGCCCTCCATTTGACTAGAATTCCATCCTCCTGATTCCGGCTTACAAGCAAAAACTAAATCAGGAAGTACCAGTGACTCGCTCAATACGGAAGCGGTCAAAGGATGCGGGTGCTATGCTACAGGACTGTTTTGCTAGCACAGACTGGAATATGTTCCGGGATTCATCCAATGGCACTGAGGAGTATGCTACCTCAGTCACCGGCTTCATAAAGAAGTGCATCGACGACGTCGTCCCCACAGTGACCGTACAGTGCATTTGGAAAGAATTCAGACCCCTTGATTTATTCCACATTTTGTTATGTTACAGCCTTATTCTAAAATGGATTATCTAAATTTTTTCCCTCATCAATCTACACACAAAAAACCATTATGACAAAGCGAAAACAGGTTTTTTCGAAATTTATGCAAATGTGTTAAAAACAAAAAACTGATACCTTATGTAAATAACTATTCAGACCCTTCGCTATGAGACTCCAAATTGAGCTCAGGTGCATCCTGATTCCATTTAATCTTTGAGATGTTTCTACAACTTGATTGGGAATCCACCTGTGGTAAATTCAATTGATTGGACATAATTTGGAAAGGCACACACCTGTCTATATAAGGTGCCACAGTTGACAGTGCATGTCAGAGAAAAAACTAAGGAATTGTCATTAGAGCTCAAAGACAGGATTGTGTTAAGGTCCAGATCTGGGGAATGGTATCAGAAAATGTCTGCAGCATTGGTTATTCACAAGAACACAGTCACATACAGTTGAAGTCGGAAGTTCACATACACTTAGGTTGGAGTCATTAAAACCCGTTTTTCAACCACTCCACACATTTCTTGTGAACAAACTATAGTTTTGGAAAGTCGGTTAGGACTTCTAAGTTGTGCATGACACAAGTAATTTTGTTTGCAGACAGATTATTTCACTTATTCACTGTATCACAATTCCAGTGGGTCAGAAGTTTGGAAAATTACAGAAAATTATGTCATGGCTTTAGAAGCTTCTGAATGACTCAAATGATGTCAATTAGCCTATTGGAGGTGTACCTGTGGATGTATTTCAGCAAGGAAGAAGCCACTGCTCCAAAACTGCCATAAAAAAGCCAGACTACGGTTTGCAACTGCACATGGGGACAAAGATTGTACTTTTAAGAGAAATGTCCTCTGGTCTGATGAAACAAAAATAGATCTATGTGGCCATAATGGCCACCGTAATGTTTGGATGAAAAAGGGAGACGCTTGCAAGCCGAAGGACACCATCCCAACCGTGAAGCACAGGGGTGGCAGCAACATGTTGTGGGGGTGCTTTGCTGCAGGAGGGACTGGTGCACTTCACAAAATAGATGACAACATGAGAAAGGAAAATTATGTGGATATATTGAAGCAACATCTCAAGACATCAGTCAGGAAGTTAAAGCGTGGTCGCAAATGGGTCTTCCAAATGGACAATGACCCCAAGCATACTTCCAAAGTTGTGGCAAAATGGCTTAAGGGCAACAAAGTCAAGGTATTGGAGTGGCCATCACAAAGCCTTGACCTCAATCTTACAGAAAAATTGTGGGAAGAACTGAAAATCGTGTGCGAGCAAGAGGGCCCACAAACCTGACTCAGTTACACCAGCTCTGTCAGGAGGAATGGACCAAAATTCACCCAACTTATTGTGGGAAGCTTGTGGAAGGCTACCCGGAATGTTTGACCCAAGTTTAAAGTGTTTAAGGCAATGCTCCCAAATACTAATTGAGTGTATGTCAACTTCTTACCCACTGAGAATGTGATGAAATAAATAAAAAGTGAAATACATTATTTTCTCTACTATTATTCTGACATTTCACATTCTTAAAAAAAAGTGGTGATCTGACCTAAGACAGGGAATTTTTACTAGGATTAAGTGTCAGGAATTGTGAAAAACTGAGGTGTATGTAAACTTCAACTGTATATCATTCTTAAATGGAAGGTACACCCCGTCTGGGTGAACCAGACGGATGCCAGTCCTCAGTAAAAGGCACCTAAAGACTCTCTGATCGTGAAAAACACTCTGGTTTGATGAAACCAAGATTGATCTCTTTGGCATGAATGCCAAGCGTCACGTCTGCAGGAAACCTGGCACCATCCCTATGGTGAAGCACGGTGGTGGAAGCATCATGTTGTGGGGGTGTTTTTCAATGGCAGGGACTGGGAGACTAGTCAGGATCTAGGGAAAGAAGAACAGAGCAAGAACAGAGCAAAGTACAGAGAGATCCTTGATGAAAACTCCAGAGTGCTGACCTCAGACTGGGGCGATGGTTCACCTTCCAACAGGACAACAATCCTAAGCACACAGCCAAGACAATGCAGGATTGGCTTCAGGACAAGTGTCTGAATGTCCTTGAGTCTCCCAGCATCCTTGAGTGGCCCAGCCAGAGTCCGGACATGAACCCAATTGAAATACAGGTGTGCCAAGCTTGTCATACACAAGAAGATTCGAGGCTGCAATCACCGCCAAAAGTGTTACAACAAAGTACTGATTAAAGGGTCTGAATACTTATGTAAATGTGATATTTCAGTTTTTTTTTTTTTACATTTGCACAAATTTCTAAAAAGCTATTTTTGTCATTGTGGGGTTTGTGTGTAGATTGATGAGGGGAAAAAACAAAAAAATTGTAATCGATTTTAGAACAAGGTTGTAACATGTGGAAGTAGTAAAGGCGTCTGAATACTTACCGAATGCACTGTACATACATATCCCAACCAAAAGCCATGGATTACAGGCATCATCCGCACCCAGCTAATGGCTAGAGCTGCCACTTTCAAGGAGCGGGACCCTAATCCGTCCGCTTATAAGAAATCCCGCTATTCCCTCAGACGAACCATCAAACAGGCAAAACATCAATATATGACTAAGATTGAATCCTATTACACCATCCCTGACGCTTGTCAGATGTGGCAGGGCTTGCAAACTATTATGGACTACAAAGGGAAACCCAGACAAGAGCTGCCCAGTGCCGCAAGCCTACCAGATGGGTAAATAGCCTTTTATGCTCGCTTCGAATCAAGCGAGCATGCATGAGAGCACTGGATGACTGTTTGATCACACTCTCAGTAGCCGATGTGAGCAAGACCTTTAAACAGGGCAACATTCACAAGGCTGTGGGGCCAGACGGATTACCAGGACGTGTACTCGGAGCATGCGCAAACCAAGTGGCAAGTGTCTTTACTGACATTTTCAACCTTTCCCTGACCGAGTCTGTAATACCTACATGTTTCAAGCAGACCAATCATAGTAGCTGTGCCCAAGAAACCGAAGGTAACTTGCCTAAAATGACTACCGACCCGTAGCACTCACGTCGGTAGCCATGATGTGCTTTGAAAGGCTGGTCATGGCTCACATCAACACTATCATCCCGGAAACCCTAGACCCACTCCAATTTGCATACAGCCACAACATATCCATAAATTATGCAATCTCAGTCGAATCACACTGTCCTTTCCCACCTGGACAAAACAAACACCTATTTGAGAATGCTGTTCATTGACTACAGCTCAGCGTTCAAAACCATAGTGCTCACATAGCTCATCACTAAGGTAAGGACCCTGGGACTAAATACCTCCCTCTGCAACCTGATCCTGGACTTCTTGACGGGTCACTCACAGGTGGTAAGGGTAGGCAACAACACATCTGCCACACTAATCCTCAACATGGGGGCCTCTCATGGGTGCGTGCTAAGTCCCCTCCTGTACTCCCTGTTCACCCACAACTGCGTTGGCCAAGCACGACTCCAACGCCATCATTAAGTTTGCTGACGGCATAACGGTGGTAGGCTTGATCACCTACAACGGTGAGACAGCCTATAGAGAGGAGGTCAGAGACCTGGCAGTGTGGTGCCAGGACAACAACCTCTCCCTCAACGTGAGCAAAACAAAGGAGTCGATCGTGGACTACTGGAAAAGGAGGGCCGAACACCCCCCCCCATTCACATCGACATGTCTATAGTGGAGCGGGTCTACAGTTTCAAGTTCCTTGGTGTCCACATCACTAACAAACTATCATGGTCCAAACACACCAAGAATGTTGTGAACACACCTTTCCCCCCTCAGGAGATTAACCTGTTTGGGGTGCAAGCCCGACCTCGGACCAAAAATGACAACAGCTGCAGAGCGCGAAATTCAAAATCTATTTTTTAAAAATATTTAACTTTTACACATTAACAAGTCCAATACAGCATTTGAAAGATAAACATCTTGTCAATCCAGCCAACATGTCCGATTTTTTAAATGTTTTACAGAGAAAACACCACATATATTTATGTTAGCTCACCACCAAATACAAAAGTGGACAGACACGTATGAATTATGATTATGAAGTATGAATTATGATTGAAGTAGCATGCACAACCAACCGAAATAAACTAAAACCAACCTAAAGAGCCCAGAAAAAACGACCTCAGATGACAGTCATATAACATGTTACACAATAAATCTATGTTTTGTTCATAAAAAGTGCATATTTTAGCTATAAATCTGTTTTACATTGATGCTACCCAAAAATGCTAACACATAGCTAGAGTCTGAATCCAGCCGGGAGTAGCCAGAGAAAATACATACACCAACGTCGGCTACTAATTACACCTCATAAAACATTTCAGAAAAACATATGGTGGATAACTAATGAAAGACAGATATCTTGTGAATACAGACAACATTTCCGATTTTTGAAGTGTTTTACAGCGAAAACACAATATATCGTTATATTAGCTAACATCATAAGCTAGCATAAGGCAGCATTGATTCTAGTCAAGCGCTAGCCTAGCATAGTTAGCAGCGTTAGCATTCAACAGTTCGACATATATATGAAAAAGCATCCCAAATTGGGTCTTATCTTTCTTGGTACTCCATCAGAATGTTGTAACGGGGTCCAATGTCCAGTAGAGTCTTTAGTTGGGTTCCAGAACGAAGGATTCCCCTCTTTGGTTAGCTAGCACGGTAGCATTGCTGCGCCAGAAAGCGTTTCTTCAAAAAATTCTTCCGTCGTTTCACATCTAAAGTCCAGAATAAATTGCAATAATATAATTAAAGTATATTGAAAAAACAACCTTTAGGATGATTTTGTGACATGTAGCAAATAATATCGTAGTCAGGCATCATATTCAAAGTTACCTACCTTGTTCCAGAAGCCGAGATCAAATTATCCTTCGCGCCCGGATTTTTATTTTAACTGCGCATGTCTCACAAGAAGTTCTGTTATTCAGTCCAGGGACGAGATATTCGACCCCTTTCAATTCTCACTTCCGCATTACAGTCTGAGGTACGCCTCTGACGTGTCCCTATGGTCCTAAGTCAAATGGCCTTTTATAGAGAAGGTCTTAAAGAGACACATCGCATTTTGGGAAACTCAATTCGGCTGGGAAAATGGCTGTAAAAATATTTCTGTTCGACTTAGAGAAACAATTCAAACCTTTTTAGAAACTACAGACTGTTATCTATCCAACAGTAGTAAATATATGCATATTGGAAAATAAAAAGTTTCTTAGGAGGCCGTTTGAAAATGTGCACACATTTTCCAGTTTTTTCAATATTCAGCGTGCAGCCATAACAGGTTAAAAAGATTTGGCATGGATCCCAATATCCTCAAAAGGTTCTACAGCTGCACCATCGAGAGCCTCCTGGCCGGTTGCATCACCGCCTGGAATGGCAACTGCTGGGCATCCGACCGCAATGCGCTAAGGAGGGTAGTGTGTATGGCCCAGTACATCATCGGGGCCAAGCTTCCTGCCATCCAGGACCTATATACTAGGCGGTGTCAGAGGAAGGCCCAAAACATTGTCAAAGTCTCACGTCACCCAAATCATAGACTGTTCTCTCTGCTATCGCACGACAATCTATACTGGAGCGCCATGTCTAGGTCCAAAAGGCTCCTTAACAGCTTCTACCTGCAAGCCATAAGATTGCTGAACAATTAACCAAATGGCCACCAGGACTATTTACAATTGCTATTTACACAGTCAAATTCATCCATTGTCATTTTATTCTCAAGGCATAAAATGCTGAACTTTGTTAGGAATATTGTTAAATCAAAGAAAGACTATTTCTAAGACTGTATGCTATATTTTTTTAATTTTCTGTTACTAAAGGAATAAGCTACTAGCAAACATTGTGACAACCGACCCAACACTGTGTGACAACCAAACCGCCCAGAGTGTGTTTGATGGCTTATAACTCCTTGTTGGAAGAAGATATGAGGATAAGAAGGGCCCCCATTTTAACCCAAAATATTGGTCTTTCTATTAAGGTTGACAAGTCATGTAAGATATACTGGTGCTGAGAAATACACACAATGGTAAAAAGTGTGTCAAGCAACCCCGGTCTCTCCTACACACGTATACATGCACACATTCACAGACATACACACATTAACATGCTGGAGGCTTAGTCAAGCCGCTCCCACTTCAAAATAGGTTACAAATAAGACTACAGTAGTTGTTGAAGCAGGAACCCAATGTTTTATGGATCTCTGATTCTAAAGCTACAGTCTGGGATTTTAAAAACAACAAATCGTCTTTCCGGCCACTTGTTTTAGTAAACAGACAAATCAGTTAACATCACCCGACCATGAGGGACCAAGCATTCTGCTCCCTTGCCCTTCACCTATGGAACACACTACCCGACCATTTGAGAGACACTCCATATTTGAGCATTTAAAACAGGCTCTAAAACCCACTTATGCTGTTTACATGATTATGGATAGAACACTTACTGTATATGATTTTGGGTTGTTCTCAAAAACAGTTGTTTATATATGTAATTCACCAACTGGACTCGGTCTTATGTAGCAAAATTTGAAATTGGGTTTTTTACATTGGTAAAAAGTAGAGACTAAGCTACAAAATGGTATATCATACACTGCATTTTTTTAGAAACAATGGGAAAGTAATTCTGATTTGAAAGTTGATTCATTTGTAAACTCACTTTTGAATGTTATGGAACCAGCTGGAAAGCTCTTCTTTGTCTACACCCATTCAGCATTGTTCACACCCTCTTAATCTCTTTAAGGATTCACATGTGAAGTCATGTGCTAAACATGTTAAACAAATATTAAGACTAAAAGTGGTAGTAGCCTACAATAAGGAAAAATTCCAGGTAAACAGTAAGTGTCCAGATGTAAAGATATCGTAATAGAAAATGACTGAAGTAAAAGTAAGTCACCCAGTAAAATACTACTTGAGTAAAAAAGTATTTGGTTTAAAAAATAATTAAGAGATAGGGGGCAGTATTCGGAAGTTTGGATGACTGAGGTGCCCAGAGTAAACTGCCTGTTACTCAGGCCCAGAAACTAGAATATCCATATGCATGGTAGTATTGGATAGAAAACACTCTAAAGTTTCTAAAACTGTTAAAATAATGTATGTGATTATAACAGAACTGATCTTTTCTTTTTAGGTCATTGGACTTTCCAATGGGTTTCTATGGGAAAGCCTAATTATTAGGACCCAGATTGCACTTCTTATGGCTTCCACTAGATGTCAACAGTCTTTAAATATTGTTCGATATTTTTATTTAAAAAAATTAAGAAGTATGGCTGTTCTTTGTAAGTGTCACTCCAGGTGGACTCTAGTCTTTTGGTGCACGTGAATGAGTGTGTGCTCCTCGTTGTTTTTCTCCGGTATTGAAAACAGTTTATTCAGTCTTAAATTGTATCGATTATTTACATATTAGGGTACCAGAGGTTGGATTAGAAACGTTGTTTGGACCAAGTTTGCAGGTTACCTTTTATATTTCTTTGTAGACATGTTGGGAGAGTTGGAACAGGTGTATTTCTGAATCAAACGCGCCAAATAAACTGACATTTTTGGGATATAAAGAAGGACTTTATCGAACAAAACGACCATTCATTGTGTAACTGGGACCTTTGGGATTTGGGAAAAGATGAAGATCTTCAAAGGTAAGCGATTTATTTTATTGCTATTTCTGACTTTCGTGATGCATCTGCTTGGTTGGAAAATGTTTGTGACGTGCTCCGGTGAGGGTGCGCACTTGGTTATTTATCTCCGGTATTGAATATACTATGTTCCGTCTTCAATTGTATTGTTTATTTACATATTAGGGTACCAGATGATTGATTAGGAATGTTGTTTGACATGTTTGGACAAAGTTTATTGGTAACGTTTGGGATTCATTTTGTATGCATTTTGAATGAGGGGAAACAGGTGAATTATTGAACGAAGCGCGCCAAATAAACGAAATTTTTTAGGATATAAAGAATGACTTTATCGAACACAAAAGGACCATTTGTTATGTAACAGGGACCCTTGTGAATGCAGCCAGATGAAGATCTTCAAAGTTAAGGGATTTATTTTATCGCTATGTCTGACTTTCGCGATGCATCTGCTTGGTTGGAAAATGTTTTTAATGCTTTTGTATGCGGGGCACTTTTGTATTCAGGGCATCTATATTCGGAGAGCCTGTTTCTGTCCTGCCATTGATTTTGGTGCAGGGCATCTGATGTCCATAGCCTAATGGCAGAAGCTTAATGGCAGACTGATTCATTTTCAGAGTCAGAGAGATTCAGCATGGCATGATCGTCCTCCAGAAAGTAGTCCATCACAACAAACTGATCTCTCGGCATGTCCAGCCCACTCATTGTCTCAGCCAATCAAGGCTAGCGGGAAGGATGCTGTATTTTTCAGTGGCTAAACCAACTAGGCTCATAATTGAACAATTGTATTAGTATTTACAGATGGCATACAAGTTTGATATTAAGGCACATGAAAGTTGACACGTTCGAGAAAGCATTTCTGCCCTAAAACGCATTTTGCAGATGTTTCATTTTACGTTCAAACGGCGCCCCTGTGAAGTCGTGACTTGCGACATACGGCTAGTTTCCTGAATCGGGTCACACATTGGACAGAATCCTTTCTTGGATAGAGGGTGGATAACATACTCTAATTGGCTAGAATGTGTCACAGCACAGACCACAAATATTGACATCCACTCCTTTCAGCCTGACCAGTTAGAAACACTGCCATGTTTACCAAACCATTACTGTGATTTACTGCTCCTCCATTCACGTTCTTCCACCCTAGAGACCCATCTATCCCTCACTGGTCTACTGATCTAGTATGATAGTTGTATTTAATAAATACCATTCTGGATCACTGCTATGCTCCGTAAATCTGTCCTCCGTATTTCAGTTGCCCCCCGTCACGTACAGACTCATTAAACGCAAACCAGCCTATTAATTAGTTTGAGAACAGTTCTGGTGGGAGGAGACAAAGATGTTTTGGAGACGTAAATGCCAGATTGTCTGGTGTTGAACTCTATAAACTAAACAAATAAATAAATAAATAAACTGGAGAGGAGAACAAAGGAGAGACCATGACACCTCTCAGCGTTGTTGAACTAAAGTAGTGAAAGAGGAACTGAAGCTCTAGATACACGGAGATTGGCGAACTTGGTTTGACCATTCGAATGGGCGCCATGTTTGCACTAACACCCTGTTCACAATTAAATTCCATTATTTTTGCCTTACCTCGATTTCAACACAATTTCGCTCCCCACTGGTCGGATGAGCCTAGTGTGTCGTAACGCAAGATGAAGGAGAACCTGTCTCTCGTCAAAGAGATAATATTTTGCAATCTCCCAAAATAAATGTTATCTTTTCTTTCAAGACAAGAGAAACATATTGTTTAAAGCAATAATAAAACATGTTTCTTTTGGTTATTTTTCCTCAACTTGTTTCTCTTACTTTCTAGTAAGTCATACTAGCTTACACACAGAGCGGCTAGCTAGCTAAAACCTAGGCTGAAGATACTGTAGTGACCTTAACCCTAATAATGATCATCATAAACAAACGTCATTAACATTACACATTGGATTTCACATCCTACGTTGTATTAGTCAACATTACTATTAAAAAAGTACTCATTTATAGGAATGGGTACTGAAATGGTTTACAAGTTGATATCCCAAAAAGCCATCGCCGAAAACTATCTTCTTCTGTGTTTTGGTAACTTCCTGTTCTATTGTCCGTTTGGACAAATTCTACACGTCTCAAGTTTCGCAATGCCACCTCATCTGCCAGGGGGTGTTCGTTGTGATGCCACTCCGCTGCATATTGTGGGGCGGCAGGGTAGCCTAGTGGTTAGAGCGTTGGACTAGTAACCGAAAGGTACTAGTACTGACAAGGTACAAATCTGTCGTTCTGCCCCTGAACAGGCAGTTAACCCACTGTTCCTAAGCTGTCATTGAAATTAAGAATTTGTTCTTAACTGACTTGCCTAGTTAAATAAAGGTAAAAAAGAAAAATTGTCCACCATTGAATATAAGGACGTCTGGCGACAGTTCCACGTCTATTTAGCCACAT
The DNA here is from genome assembly GCF_029448725.1 of Salvelinus fontinalis. Lineage (NCBI taxonomy): Eukaryota > Metazoa > Chordata > Actinopteri > Salmoniformes > Salmonidae > Salvelinus > Salvelinus fontinalis. Next base: position 6,851,964 of record NC_074699.1, read on the forward strand.
TTTTGAACTGCCGATTCGTTCTCTCCAAAACATTCTGTAATTTTTTCGACTGGATACCTCTCTTTCTCTACCTCACATACTCTCTCTCCCATTTCTCCCTCGTTCAATTGTTTATTTGAAAGTGAATAAGAAAAGAGGCGTCAAGTTCACTCTGTGAACCCTCTACACACTTTGCTTCTTGATTTGAAAATCAATACCTTTTAAGAGTTAGGTGCGTGTGTGTGTGTCTGTGTACGTGCGCACACAAGTGTTTACTCTCTGAATCACACACTGATTGATGTGTGCTTGACTTCAGCCCAAGGATTTCTCAGTTTAAAACATGTCTGCTGTCTGAATACGATAAAATGACAAGCCAGTCCTCAAGGCATAATATGTGACAATTTTTCTAATCTCACATTCCATCTCAAACACAAAGCCAGTTAGTCTCTCACAGCAGGTCTCCATAAATAGGCCGATGTTTATTTCTCTGCTCTGTCCTCCACTCTCTCTTTTTTCTCCACCACTCTCTCACTCTTTGTATTCTCAAAAATATAACTTGGAATTGCTATTCATCTTTTCAGGGAATGACACTCTCTGCCCTGAAACAGCAAGAGAGCTGTGACACACACAGAACAAGGCATTTATTTTTATCATGTAAACTTACAACAATCCACACAATAGCCCAGTATACCCTATCGTGTGAGGCCTGCTTGTTTTTCTATAGGGGCCCCCATAATGTCCCCCTGTTTGGTTGCTGTGCAGGTTTTCCGTGTTTCTGTGTTCCGGAGTTCCAAATTAAGCAGCAGCAGCTGAAAAGATGAGCTCCTACAAATATTGAAATTTAAATGTTTTTTTTAGAGTAAAGTACATCGAAAAAAATCAAAAGAAAACTGCAAACTGAATAGGAGACCAAACAAGCAGCAAACAAAGAAGAAAGGCTTTTGAAAAAGTAACAATTTTTTCATAAAATTATATAGTTTTCTTAGCTAGCTAAGTTGTTTACCTGTTGCTAGGCAGTTGCTAGGGACATTCCTGGAAGAAGCTAGCTAGCTAACAAGGAGTGTCTAGTTGGCAGAAGAGAAGAAGGGACAAAGAAGGGACAAAATAAGGACAGAAGAAAAGGGAAAGGGGGGAAAAGGGACATTAAGGTGAAGCAGTCCTCTAAAGACACAAAAGACAATAATACAAGAAACAACACTTCTATTGCCTCTCCCTCTACGATACGCACTTCCGGGTTGGAGCGAGTAGTTGCATTCCGCTTTGCTCCACAGGTAGTATAACATTTCATTTCATTACAGTACAACAGTTTGATTTGTTTGATCTTAGCTGGCTACATAGCCGTCTTTGTATCCAAGATAATTGTGTAGTTTAACCTGTCTAGG